>NC_072412.2:81840115-82144490 GCF_028858775.2 Pan troglodytes | reverse complement strand
TAAGATGATAGCTCATTGTAAGTTGATTTGCATTTCCCTGATAATTAGTGATATTGATCATTTAAAGAATATACCTGTTGGCCATTTGTATGTATTCTTTTGAGAAAAGTCTATTAAGTTCTTTTGCCTTTTTTAAATCAGATTTTTTTTTCTTTTTCTTTTCTTTTTTTTTTTTTTTTTTTTTTTTTTGCTATTGAGTTGTTTGAGTTTCTTATGTGTTCTGGTTATTAATCCTTTGTTGAATAGTTTGCAAACATTTTCTCCCATTATGTGAATTGTCTCTTCACTTTGTTGATTGTATTTTTTGCTCTGCAGAAACTTTTTACCTTGATGTGATCCCATTTGTCAATTTTTGCTTTGGTTGCCTATGCTTTTGGGGTCTAACTCAAAAAAATCTTTGCCCAGACCAATGTTCTGAAGCATTACTCTGATTTTTTTCTTCTAATAGTTTCAAAATTTCAGTTGTTACATTTAAGTCTTTCATCAATTTTGGTTTTATTTTTCTACGTGGTGAGAGATAGTAGTCTAGTTTCGTTCTTATGCATGTAGATATACAGTTTTCCCAGAACAATTTATTGAAGAGACTTTTTCCCCATATAGATCATTGATGCCTTTATTGAAAATGAGTTGGCTGTAAATATGTGGATTTATTTCTGAGTTCCCTATTCTGTTCCATTGGTCTATATTTCTGCTTTTGTGCCAGCACCATGCTGTTTTGGTTACTATAGCTTTGTAGTATATTTTGTAGTATAGTAGTATGATGCTCTTGTTTTTGCTAAAAATAGCTTTCATTATTCTGGGTATTTTGTATATTCATACAAATTTTAGGATTGTTTTTTCTATTTCTGTGAACACTGCCATTGGTATTTTGAAAAGGTTTGCATTTTATCTATAGAATGCTTTGCTTAGTATGATCATTTTCAAAACATTAATTCCTCCAAAACATAAACATGAAATGTCTTTCCCTTTTTGAGTACTCTTCAATTTCTTTTATCAGTGTTTTACAGTTTTTATTGTAGAGATCTTCCATGTCTTTGGTTAAGTTTATTTCTAGATGTTTTATTTTTATAACTCTTGTTAATGGATTGCTTTCTTGATTTCTTTTGTAGATTGTTTGCTGTTGGCATACAACATGCAACTGATTTTTGTATGCTAATTTTTGTATCCTGCAATTTTACTGAATTTCTTTATTAGTTCTAACAGTTTTCTGGCAGAGTCTTTAGGTTTTTCTAAGCATAAGATTATGTTGTATGCAAACAAAGAAAATTTGAGTTCTTACTTTCCCTTTGGATGCCCTTTATTGATTTTCTTGCCTAATTTCTCTGACTAGGACTTCTAGTACTATGTTGAATAAAAGTGGCAAAAGTAGGTATTCTTATCTTTTTCCAGATCTTAGAGGGAAGACTTTGAATTTTTCCCCCATTGAGTATAATGATAGCTGTGGGTTTATTGTATATGGGCTTTATTATTTGAGATATGTTCCTCCTATAACCAGTTTTTTGAGAGTTTTTATCATGAAGGAATATTGAATTTTATTGAACGCTTTTTTGGCATCTATTGAAGTGATCATATAATTTTTATCTTTGATTCTGTTAATGTGATGTATCACATTTATTGATTCACATATGTTGAACCATCCTTGCATGCCTAGGATAAATCCCACTTGATCATGATAAATTCTTCTGCAGCACAACAGATGTGTTTTGGAATTCAATTTCCCAGTATTTTGTTGAGAATTTTTATATCTATGTTTATCAGTGATATGGGCCTGTAGTTTTGTTGTTGTTGTTGTTGTGTTTTTGTCTGATTTTGGCATCAGGGCAAGCCTGGCCTCATAGAATGAGTTTGGAAGTATTTCCTCTTCCTCAGTGTTTTAGAATAGTTTGAGTAGAATTGTTACTATTTCTTCTCTAAATGTCTGGTAGAATTCAGCAGCGAAGTCATCAAATCTTCAGTTTTTCTTTGATGAGAGACTTTTTATTATTGCTTTCATCTTGTTACTTGTTTGTCACATGTTTGGGTTCTTTATTTCATCATGGTAAAATCTTAGTAGGTTGTATGCCTCTAGGAATTTTTTCCTTTTGTCTAGGCTTTCCAATTAATTGGAATATAATTGCTGATAATAGTCTCTAATGATCCTTTGAATTTCTGTAGTAATGTTTCCTTTTTCATCTCTGATTTTGTTTATTTGAGCCTCTCTTTTTTTCTTAGTCTATCTAAAGGTTTGTCAATTTTGTTTATCTTTTCAAAAAAATCCAATTTTTTGTCTTGTTGATCTTTTGTATTTTTCTATAGTCTCAATTTTATTTATTTCTGGCTAATTTTTAAAATTTATTTTCTTATACTAATTTTGAGTTTGCTTTGTTCTTGCTTTTCTAGTTCTGTCATTGGGTTGTTTGTTTGAAGTCTTCCTACTTTTTTAATGAAGACATATGCTGCCGTAAACTTCCCTGTAAGAACTGCTTTATCTGTGTCCCATAGGTTTTGGTATGTTGTGTTTCCATTTTCATTAGTTTCAAGACATTTTTATATTGCCTTCTTAATTTCTTTATTTGACCACTTGTTCATTCAGGAACATGTTGTTTTATTTCTGTGTATTTGTATAGTTTCCAAAGTTCCTCTTGTTATTGATTTCTAGTTTTATTGCATTGTGGTCAGAAAAGATAGTTGCTATAATTTTGAGTTTTTAAATTTGTTAAGACTTGCTTTGTGGTCTAATACATATGATCTATCCTTGAGAACCTTCCCTGTGTTGATGAGGAGAATGAGTATTCCACAGCAATTGGGTGAAATGTTTGTACATGGTATTTTGACATGATTGACCTTCACATTTCAGATATGCACTCTTAACTGGGAACCAATATCATATAAAAAGGTATACTACATGTATTAGTCTGTTTTCATGCTGCTGATAAAGACATACCTGAGACTGGATAATTTATAAAGAAAAAGAGGTTTAATGGATTCACAGTTCGATGTGGCTGGGGAAGACTCACAATCATGGTGGAAGGTGAAAGGCATGTCTCACATGGCAGAAGGCAAGAGAATGAGAGCCAAGTTAAAGGCGTTTCCCCTTATAAAACCAACAGATCTTGTGAGACTTATTCACTACCATGAGAACAGCATGGGGGGAACTGCCCCCGTGATTCACTTATCTCGACTGGGTGCCTCCCATGACACAAGGGAATTATGAGAGCTAAAACTGAAGATGAGATTTGCGTGAGGACACAGCCAAATCATATCACTACATAAGAATTATTTAGTAGATGTTAAGTCCTGAAAACAGAACCAGATATTTAATTATGTCTGAAATACGGGAAGCTATTTATTTCATGATCCTTGTAATGGACATTGTCTACTTTTATGTGTTCAGAATCTATATATTATATCCACATCTGTTATCTGTATCTATATCATCTATATCTATGAAAACTCTTTTTACTAAGGAAAACTATTCCACGGGATTTCGATGGAGTGACTTCCTCTCCCACTCCCATGCCTGACCACTATAAAGGGTTAGACACATGATACAGGACTTGTATAGCTGAATACTATATTCCCTTAGCCCCAGTGACTGCTTCATGAGCAGACATGTGTTACAAGCAGTGGTAATTTTAGGATTTTTTTTGACCAGTCCCAAATAAAGAAAGATGGACATCTGGGGTATTAAAAATCCCTGATATACAAAGAAGCAAGAACTACTGTGTCAATAAATTCTACCCTCTAACTGACAATTTTTGTTTTTCTTTTTTGTTTGGCTTGGCAAGTTTGTTTTGAATTTCTATGGCAATTAAAAGTCCCAATTAATAGGATCCACTGGAAACATCACATACAAGGGCAATGAAATCTGAATTCGCAAGTGATTTGCCTAAGTCAACACACACCTGGTTAGCAGGGGACCTATGCTTGACATTGAGCTCTCTTAATATTTGTTCTCTGAGCTCATATTTCCTGGGTACCTGCAATGTATCAGACTCTAGTGGCACAGTGGTAAGCCTCTCCTCATGAAGCTTATGGTCGATTTCTCTTTACTTCTCCGTATCAGTCTGAGAAATGTTTTGATGAAGCTGTAGATTTCTAAACAATTTAGTCTCCAAGACAGTATTCCCAAAAGTACTATTTTGTTATAATAAATTTAACTGCAAAGGATATAGTGAAAGGTTTTCCATGGAAGCATAAATATTAAATTTAAATCTTAAAACTTTTTAAACCTTTAATTTTGTAGCTAAAATAAAATAAGAAGTAGGAAAATTAAGCCACTCTCCTATATTCATAGTCTCTTCAGTTTGTTAGAGTTTTTTGTTTGTTGCTTAGTTCATTATGAAGACTGCATACAAGAAATAATAAATATTTTTTCTTAACCATATTCATATAATAGATGCAATATATCTTTTGTTACAAACATAATTGTTAGAATCTTACCTTAAATATCAAGTGCTATATAAATACTATTAGTGGAATGATTACTATGAAAATTGCCAGCTGTTTGTATTGTGGTAAGTGATATAAGAGACCTAAGATTCTTCCGATTCTTTCACTGTGCCTCAGTGTTTCAATGACTCTTCACCTCTTGCCTAATTCAAATGCCCCCAAACGTTTAATCTCCAAACTTCCCATCAAGGCAGAGAAACCAAGAAGTTCTAAAGGTATACCTAACCTTTAGGTATACCTAAAGGTTATACCTAAAGAAGTCTGAGGTATACCTAACCTTTTTATCTATTTGATTCAAATGTTTATTTTCACATACCAATTTATTAGGCAAAGGGGGCAAATAGATAACATGCTGAACTTTAATTATTAAGATAGATCTATTTATTCTTAAATAAGCACGTGATGTTTTTGGTTTTTTGCTTTAAATATGTGCAGTTTATTTTATGTTGATTAAATGAAATAAAACTGTTTACAAAACCAAAATGTATGAGATAGATCTAAATAAGCCAATTCCCACTCATAGGAAATACGTCCACAATGTATTGAGTGGAGAAAAATATACAAAGCAATAGCCATATCTTTTGTTAAATACATGTAAGTGGAAAATATTAACTTCGTGGGAATACAAGGAGCTTTCACTTTTAAGTTTAAATGCTACAATAATCTACAATGAGCATAGCCAAGATAACTCCCAATGATTCCTACTTCCTGGGATTTACTTTCTTTGCCATATCCCTCCCACATTGTATCAGGATTTGTCTGTGACCTGCAGAATGTGGCAGAAGTGAGGATATGACACTTGTGAGACACATCTTGAAAAGAATCTTTTCTTCCTTTTTATTTCTTGTTTGGATTGTTTGCTCTGGAGGATACAAAAGTGGCTTTATGGCAAGGTACACATGGAGGACTGAAGCCTCCTGCCAATAGCCATGAAAGCGAGCAACCTTAGAAGAGGATCCTCCAGCCACAGCCCAACATTCAGCTGACTGCAGCCCTGTGTGACATTTGACTGCAACCTCATAAGGAACCCAGAGAACTATCCATTTGAGCCATACCCAGATTCCAGATTCTCAGAAACTGTGTGTAGTAATAAATATTTGTTGTTTGAAGACATTAAGATTTGGGGAAACTTGTTACTTAGAAATAATTAATACAACTTATATCACTTTTCTATTATATGTGTGATTATATATATTCATACACACATACACATATATAAAACAGATGTATTGAGGTATAATTGACATATAAAATATATATTTAAATTATATACTTTCTCAATTGTGTGTATGATATAAATGGTGTATATATGTGTATATATATATACACACGCACACACACACAAACATGTATATATCCATAAGTCATCACTAAAATCAAGATAACAAACACACCCATCATGACCCCCCAAATTTCCTTGTGCCCTGCTGTTATCCTTCCTTCTTGACCTGCTATATTCCTATCATAAGGTAACCACTATCTGCTTTCTTTTACTATAGATTATTTTGCATTTTCTAGGATTATGTGTAAGCAGAATCACACAGTATGTACTTACTTGGTTTGGCTGCATTCACTCAGTCTCAATGAATTATTTTGAGATGCATTCACATTAGTCCATCCACATAGAAATAGTTCATTCCATTTTATTGGTGAGTAGTAATTCATTTTATATACAGTATTGGATATCCCACAATTTGTACATTCACCTGTTTATGGGCATTTGGATTCTTTAAAGTTTTGGACTATTACAAACAAAGCTTCTATGAATTTTGTGCACAAATCTTTACTGAATATTTGCTTTCTTTTCTCTTCGGTAAATACCTGGCAGAGGAAATGATATCATTGGTGTACATTTAACTTTCTAAGAAACTGCCAAGCTGTTTTCCAAAGTGTGTCATTTTACATTCCTGGAGAGTTTCAATTTTTTCACATCCTTGGCCACATTTGGTATAGTAATATTGTTAAATTTCAGTTATCCTAATAGATGTGTAGTTGTATCCAATTATAATTTTAATATGCACTTTTAATGACTAATGAGGTTGAACGTCTTTTCATGTACTTAATTGCTATCCATATTTTTCATCAAGTGTCTATTAAGTCTTTTGCATAATTTTTTATTGTGTTTTAAAAATTTTATATTCTTTATGTGTTTTTTATCAGAGACACGGTTTGCAAATTTTTGTAACTTGCCCTTTGAATCATTTAATAGTGTTTTCCTCAAGCAGAAGTTTTACATTTTTGTGAAGTTCAGCTTATCAATTTTTTTAATACGATAATTATTTGCTTTTCTGAGAAAAACTTCCAAATAAAGATTGGCTCTTTTATTTGAAAATAAGTGTTTTTAATAATAAAAGTTATAAAGGAAAATGCAGAAATCACCTACAAAAATTAAAATCAGCCATAATATCACTGGCCAGAGATAATCAGTGGTTTTCTAGCCCACAATTTATCCCACTACCTCTTTAATAATGGAATCCAAATATGTTCTTTTGAAATCTGCTTAACATATCATTACATCACAAATGAGTTTCAATATTAATATATTCTATAATGTAATTTTAATAAAGCCATAGTTGTATCCATAAAATTCAGAAACATACAGAATGCATTATTGCATATCAACCAAATTCAGAAAATTATTGAAAGAAATTTGAAACTGAATAATTGATAACTAAATTGGAGCTTTTCTTCAAGTTATTTAAAATAGAAAAGCATTAACTTGTGACTGCTTTTCTTTTGGTATATTTCAGCATTTTTAGGGTTTCTATGTTAGTAATGTCCCTAAATTTATAATTACCCTTTCCTACATATAGAAGAGAAAAATAATTTTGGGATTGAGTTTTTTGATTACAGTGGAGATTTTGACATAAATATTTAAAATTCAAGATATAGTCATTTTATAAGGAGACAGGGGATGAAAATTAGGAGGTATAAATGAAAATGTTTTGCCTAAAGTTCCTGGATCCTGATGCCTATAGTCACTCTGAATAATGTTGCTGGAACCTATCCAACATTATACAAACGTTCAGGCTCATTGAAATGGAGACAAATAATATATTTTGAAAACTGCATGAAATCCATCCATAAATAACCAAATTAAGCCTTTGAAGATGGAGAGAACTTTCTATAAGATTCACATCAATTCCGTGAATGACTCAATAAGGCTGACAGCATTTCAGCCATCCAAAACCACCCAGACAGACTGGAAAACACGTTAATCTTCTTGTATAAAAATGTGACCCAAGAGAAATGAAGCTGTATTAATTTGGTTTGTTGTTAGGGAAAAGTACTAGCCAAGTTTTACGACTAATTTTTCCACTTTCACAGTGAAAGAAAATGAAAGTAAAGAGGGTATAAGTCAGTTCTGCCAGGTCAGTTATGACAGGAGTTTTAACACCCTCTCCCCTCCCCTCCCCTCCCCTTCCCTCCTCTCCTCTCCTCTCTTCCTTGACAGAGTGTTGCTCTTTTGCCCAGGCCAGACTGCAGCAGTGTGATTGCAGCTCACCACAACCTCAATCACCCGGGTTCAAGCTATTCTCCTGCCTCAGCCTCCCAAGTAGCTGGTATTACAGGTGCATGTCACCACACCCTGCTAATTTTGTGTGTGTGTGTGTGTGTGTGTGTGTGTGTGTGTGTGTGTGTGTGTGTATTTTTAGTAGAGATGGGGTTTCACCATGTTGGCCAGGCTGGTCTAGAGAACTCTTGACCTCAAGTGATCCGCCCGCCTCAGCCTCCCAAAGTGCTGAGATTACAAGCGTGAGCCACCACGCTCTACTAACACCATTTTCCAAGAAGAAAATGCCAACAGAGGATCCTAGATGAGGTAGCACTCGTAGGATTTTGTAATTAGAGAACTGGGATACCCAGATGAGTCCCCAAGCTGGAAATTGTTAAGTATTGACCAAATTAGAAATAAATATGTGTATTCTCCAGTGGAAAACTACAATCTTAGAAGTCATGCTAATGAATGTTTGGATGAGATACTTCTGTTGGTATTCAGCACTTTCCCTGCCCTTTAAAATCTTCCCTATAGCTCATGGTCTGAAGCCCCAAAACTACATTTCCTACTCTCCTTTGATACAAAATTTAAGTTTAATTCTAACAAAGGGATCAGTGATGAGAGATTTGAATGATAGAATTGAAGTGTTTTGTTGTTGCTGTTGTTTGTTTTGTTTTTTTCTCTAGGAGCAAAACATGAGATGTTCTGCAGGCTATAGACATAAGGTTTGCAGCATATTCTGGGTGAGCTCCTGTGAATCACCTGCTTCAGTGCTGTAGAAAACTAAGAGCTTCAGGGATACCTTCCTTAATTCCCATGCCTTCTGATTTCCTGAAAGTCAGCAGTGGCATTCTCTGACTTTTATTCTTCTGGTCCTATTAACAGCTTTTTAAGTATCCAATTCTCTTTCTTAAATCCCTTCCTGCTAAAACAAGCAGAGTGGTTTCTGTTTTCCTGCCAAGGTGTGACAGATAGAACATTTAAATATTAAGATTACTTGATCGAATTCTTGGTGTCCGCGTATGGTGTACACACTAAAACTTTCATATAAGGCAAATATTTTCCATAACTTTGTTTCTTGTATTTAAGGTTGTCAAGAAGCATGAGCAGTGGCGTGGTTCTAGCTGTTCCATAACATAAAATTTGTTTCCAAAGTATAGAGAGTACAAGTGCAGGTTTCTTACCTGCACTATGAATGTATTGCATAGTGGTGAAGGGTGAGCTTGTAGTGTACCCATCATCTGAATAGTAAACATTGTATCCAACCAACAGTGTATAAGCTCCTTTTTCTCCACAACCTCACCAGCATCTGTTAGTTTTTGACTTTTTAATAACAGCCTTGCCTGCTTTTTAATGGGGTTATTTGCTTTTTTCTTGTTCAGATATTTGAGGTACTTACAGATTTTGGATAGCAGCTCTTTGTTAGATGCATAGTTTGCAAATATTTTTTCCCATTCTGTAGGTTTCTGTTTACCCTGTTGATTGTTTCTTTTGCTGTGCAGAAACTTTTGAGTTTAAGTCATATTTGTCTATTTTTGTTTTCGTAGCGCTTACTTTTGAGGACTTGGTCATAAATTCTTTTCCTAAGCCAATGTTCGGAAGAGTTTTTGCTAGGTTTTCTTCTAGAACTTTTATAGTTTCACATCTTACATTTAGATCTTTAATTCATCTTGAGTTCATTTTTGTATATGGTGAGAGTTATGGATCCAGGCTTATTATTCCGCATATGGCTATCCAATTTTCCCAGCACCATTTATTGAATAGAGTGTCATTTCCCCACTGTATATTGTTGTTAATATTGTCAAAATCAGTTTGTTGTATGTGTGTGGCTTTATATCTGGGTTCTGTGCCTATTTTTATAACAGTACCATGCTGTTTTGGTCATTATAGCTCTGTGGTATAATTTGAAGTAATTTGAAGTCAGGTAATGTGATGCCTCTAGCTTTTTTTTTTTTTTTTTTTTTTTTTTTTTTTTTTTTTTTCCTTTGCTTAGGGTTGCTTTGGCTCTTCAGGCTCTTTTTTGGTTCCACATGAATTTTAGGATTTTTTCCTAATTCTGTAGAAAAATGACATTGGTAATTTGATAAGGGTTGCATTAAATCTGTAAATTGCTTTTGGACAGTATGGTCATGTCAACAATGTTGACTCTTCCAGCTCAAGAACATGGGGTGTTTGTGTCATCTCTGATTTCTTTCATCAGTATTTTATAGTTCTCATTATAGAGATCTTTTACCTCTCTGGTTAAATATATTCCTAGATTTTTATTTTTTGGTAGCTATTATAAACAGGATTGCCTTCTTGATTTGATACTTAGCTAGATCATTATTGGTGTATGGAAATACTACTGGTTTCCATATAATAATTTTGGATCCTGAAACTTTATTGAATCCATTAATAAAATCTAAGAGTTTTTTTGGTGGAGTCTTTAGGTTTTTGTAGATGTAAGATCCTGTCATCAGCAAACAGGGATAATTCAACTTTTTCTTTCCCAATTTGGGTGCCTTTTTTTCTCTCTTGTCTAATTGCTCTGGCAAGAACTTCCAGTACAATGTTGAATAAAAGGGGTGAAAGTGAACATCCTTTTATTGTTCCAGTTCTTAGAGGGAGTGCTTTCAACTTTTCTCCATTAAGTATAAAGTTGGTTGAATAACAATATTTTAGTAGGTGTGTTGGAAAAATACATTCCACATGAAGACAAAATATTGTGATAACTTCATCTGGAATAGATTTCTAGATTGTTCGATTATTTCAGGTAATTGTCTGGTATAATTATCTAGGTTATCTGGATTTTCTGGGAGTAGAGGTGCACACGGAGAGAAACCTTAACCTAGGACTTATAGTTCTTTTAGCTTCAGGCAAGATTGTTTCAGAGAAAGGTTTCATAGCAGCAATCCAGAGACTAGAAAAAGACGCAATGAGAAAAAACATACTGCCACAAAGTATTATGAATGGCCAGCTTTTTCTTCTGAATCAATAAACAATGGAGAACACAGAGAATTTTTTTTATTTAGAAAAGGAACAATTTCAATCAGTGCTTTGATTGACCCCTTATCAATACTACACTAAAAGGACTAACTTTAAAAGAAATGTTTAGGACTTCTAACTCTGACAACCAAACTTTGTTAAAGGGAAACCATTTAGGGAAAAAAATACTATATATATTGCAGGTCACACATTTTATTCAAAATTTTAGTAGCTTTATTGAGCTTCCCAGGGGAAAAGGTACATCCTTAAATCTTAAGATTGATTCCATTATTGAATGAAATATTAGCAATGAGAATAACAGGTGCCACTTTGCAGCCATTAAAATATTAATAACTGAAATTATTTGAGAGTAGGAGCACAAAGGCTGCTCTTTTGATCTTTTATCTGTAAATTATGTGATGGGCTGAATTGTAAAATTTCCATGGATACATGTTAGCACCCATTTATCGTTACACATATCTGATATTTAAGATAAAAACTACAAAACATTATTTGGGAACATAAAGCCAATCCAACAAACAATCTGAGCGTTAATGAATTCAAAAGCTTGCCATGTTCCTGAATGGAAAAACAATATTTTTAAAGGGCTAATTCATCTCATGTTAATATCTACATTTTTTATAGTATGAATTTAAAAGAGACATTTGTTTTTCTTTAACCTTTCAAAACTTATCCTATACTTTATGTGGAAAAATAAGGACATCATAGCCAAAACATTTTGAAAAAGCTGTGATGATTACCAATTAGATGCTACCAAAGACTGAAAAGTATTGTAAGGAGCAGGGTGGCATAGCAAGCATGGCTTAAATAAATCACACCGCATTCATGAAAGAGAATACGCCACATCCACAAGAAAATTAGGTGCACAAGCTGACCAGAAGCATGTTGGTGATACGTTGTTAATGTGGGAAAAAAAATCCTTGTAGACAAAAGTGTTTCACATGGTTATATTTGTGTAAAATCTGCACATGCATCTATAGGCATGTAGGCAAATGCCTTCATTAGCATAGAAAACTTGGCAACACACCAAACTTCTAAAGTGGTCATATTTAAAACATAGTGGGAGCCAATGTAGACATGTGCTTCCTATTTTATGTATGTGGTATATGTGTGTTGAAGCACACATGTGTGATATTGACTTTATGGGTAATTTTCAATTTTTTTGGTATTTTCAGTATTATTCAAATTAAAATACAAAGAAATCTGTCATATACTACTTTCTACTAGTGCACACCCTCATAACTATACATTTATCCACGAAGGAAACTTTGGTCTTGCTGTCTTTTGAGAAGGGCTCCTTTTTATAAAAATGGCCTTTGTTGTGCTGAGAAATTTTGGTTTTGTGAGGGCAATTTGGGATCAGGAGTCAGGAAAACCTGAATCATGATTCAGGTTTGCATGATGGCTATGGTTTGAGTGTGGCTTATCCCGGACAAAACTCATGCTGAGATTTGATTGCCAATGTAAAAGTGTTGAGAAGTGTTGGGACCTTTAAAGACGTATTTTGGTCCTGAAGCATCCACCCTGCAAGAGGGAATTAATGCAGTCTCGCTCTCAATGGAACTGGATTAATCAGGAGACAGGTCTTTATTTAAAAAAAGGCCTCCTCTCTCATTTGGTCTCTTCACATGAGCTCACTTCCCCTTTTCTGCTTTCTGCTTTCAGGGTGACATTTCTGTGACAGGCTGACATTGCTGTGGGCAGGAACGGGAGGGAGAACAATCTAAGAGAGCTGATTCTCATCAGAAAGAGAATCTGCTATAATCCTCATCTTGAGAATGTATAATCGGTAATCCTCATCTTAGACTCACCTCTACCTGATGGCTTACCAGTAAGCAATAACATGTAACTGAAATAGAGGTCTTGGAGCAGCCAAGTCTTTGCCATGGTGGGTTCATTAAAGTTAGTATCACATTTATTTAGCTAAGAATACCAAGTCATACAGAATGTTCCCCCTTGCAAACCGGGTTGAGATGGAGAAGGAAGCTGTTTAATAAAATTTCTAATTTTTCTCTCTCTCGCTCGCTTTGATTTCTAATCCACTACATGTATAAAAAGAAGTCTTCTCCTGTTCTAGTCACTGAGGTCAAGGTGCACTGGACTTTACGGAACAAAATGGATTAGCTAAAGAACATTGATAGGTTGTCCAGAAATTGTCAGTCCTGATCTCCTCACTACAACAAAGACCTTGCACTTAAGCCTCCTTTTACAGAAGATGTGTAAAACACCTGCTATAGTGCTTGGAAGAGAGCATGCTTAATAGACGACAATTGTTAAGTAGTGGTAGTAATAGCCTGAGATTATTCCAATTAGTATGAAGTGAATAATCAATACAAATGAATGAAGTACCTGCCAGTTGTAATTGCATGGGTGGACTTTCACCTACTTGTAAGGGTACGTTGCATCAGATACTCATTGGTCTACACCAATATTGACAACGCGAATGTACCCACCTTGATTGCCTTAGAATGAGAGGATGCCCACTTCTTCCTTCCTGAACCTGAGGATAAGCAGTCCCTGAAGCACATTACTTAATGCAAGTTTTGTTAGAAGGAGGAAGGGAGGAATGGCTACTAGACAAGCAACCAACAGTGTCTGTTATAATCCTCAGCTTTCCCACTTTTTTGTCTGCCACTTCCTAGCAAATCCCATAACCATATGGTTCTGAATTTAGTAGATGTGTGATGAAGTGAGCATTAAGAGTTTCCATATGGAAGTCTTTTCTCTTCTGTATATCTCATGCAGTCTTACGTGTTCAGACTTTCAGACATGCTGCTGCCTTTGCTTGTCATTCCTTTATGTTTCTCATCTTATTCAGTCTTCAAGATTTAGGCAAAGTATCCTTTCATTTATTTATTCAATCTAAATCTGACAAATATCTATTGTCTATTATATGTTAGGCACAGAAAAATTGTAGGCACAACCTCTGATGGAGAAGATAGAGACGTAAATCAACAATTAAAGCACAGCATACAAAATGCTAATATGGAGGTAGGCATCTTAGCCCCTAGTCACCAAATCCACCTAAGATAGGAGGGTAAACTTGTTGGAGGAGGAAGGCTTAAATGGTATCTGGAAGGATGAGAAGGAGTCACTAACGCAGGCAGGAATAATGGTCCTGCCTATGTTCAGTGTACAGGATTCTGAGAGAATATGTGTGGTGGTTAATTTTATGTGCCAACCTGACTGGGCTAAAGGATGCCCAGATAGCTGGAAAAATATTATTTCTGGGTGTGTTTGTGAGGGTGTTTCTGCAAGTGATTAGCATTTGAATCAGTAGATTGAGTAAAGAAGATCTGCTCTCACCAATGAGGGTGAACATTATTCAATCTCTTCTGGGCTTAAATGGAACATAAAAGTCAGAGAAGGGCAAATTCTTTCTTTGAGCTGGGACATGGATCTCCTGACCTTGAACGTCAGTGCTTCTGGTTCTAGGGCCTTTCCCATGCAGACTGGGAGTTATGCCTTTGGCTTCTCAGGCTTTAGACTCAGACTGAATTACACCATCACCTTTCCTGGTTTTCCAGCTTGCAGACAGTATATCGTAGGAGTTCCGTATCTCCATAATCATGCTTCTTTTTTTATTGTAGCTCATTCCCAAGCCATGCTTTTTTAGGTCCCCGAGCCTCCATTCAGACTGGAAAACTTGTCCCTAGATGTTTCCAGTCGGGACTTTGCCTGAACTAATGTGCCTCTGCTATTTGCTTCATGCCTATAATAGTTGCTTAAGAGAGTGTACATGTGTGTAGATTTTTGAAAATGCTGGTGAGAGAACTCTCACTATGGAATTGCTTTAAATAGTCTTCCACCTTGCCTTTAGTAAAAGTAAAATTTAAACTTAGAACAGTCATGAGTCATTTAATGATAGCAAAACGTTCTGATAAATGTCATCAGGTGATTTTGTTGTAGTGTGAACATCATAGATTGTACTCAGAGAAAATTAGATACTACAGCCTACTACACACCCAGGCTATGTGGTCAGCCTGTTGCTCCTAGGCTGCAAACCTGTATAGCCTGTCACTGTACTGAATATTGTGGGCAATTGTAGCACAATGGTATGTGTGTATCTAGACATAAACAAGGTACAGTAAAAATACAATATGAAATGTAAAAAATGTATACGCTTATATAGGGCACTTACTGTGAATGGAGCTTGCAGGATTAGAAGTTGCCCTGGGTGAGTCAGTGAGTGAGTGGTGAGTCAAGTGAAGGCCTAGGATATTACTGTACACTACTGTAGACTTTGTAAACACTGTACACATTGGCTACACTAAATGTATACAAAATATTTTCTCTTCAATAATAAATTTGTCTTACCATAATGTTTTTACTTTATAAACTTTAAAGTTTTTAACTTTGACATTTTGTAATAACATTTATCTTAAAAATACAAACACATTGTATAGCTATGCAAAAATATTTTCTTTATATTCTTATTCCATGAGGCCTTTTTCTATTTTTTATTTTTTTAATTAATTAATTAATTAATTTATTTATTTATTTAAGAGATGTTGTCTCGTTCTGTCTCCCAGGCTGGAGTGCGGTGGCGTGATCTCGGCTCACTGCAAGCTCCGCCTCCCGGATTCACGTCATTCTCCTGCCTCAGCCTCCCGAGTAGCTGGGACTACAGGCGCCCGCCACCACGCCCAACTAATTTTTGTATATTTTTTTTTTAGTAGAGATGGGGTTTCACTATGTTAGCCAGCATGGTCTTGATCTCCTGACCCCGTGATCCTCCCACCTCGGCCTCCCAAAGTGCTGGGATTACAGGCATGAGCCACTGCGCCCGGCCAATTTTTAAAAGTTTTTTAACTTTTAAAACTGTGTGTTTTTGTTTTTTTTTTGTAAAAACTAAGACACAAACACAGTAGTCTAGGCCTACACAGGGTCAGGGTCATCAATATCACTGTCTTCTAGCTCCACATAATGCCCCACTGGAAGGTCTTCATGGGCCTTCGCATGGAGCGAAGTAATACTCATGGAGCTGTCATCTCCTAGGAAAACAATGCCTTCTTCTGGAATACCTCCTGAGGGACCTGAAGCTGTCTGACAGTTAACTTTTTAATTTTATAACTAGAAGGGGTACACTGTAAAAGAACAATAAAAGTATAGTAAGTATATCAACCAGTAACATAGTCATTTATTATCATTATCAATGACTGCTATTTTTCATTATCCATGGGAGAATTGGTTATAGAACCTCCCTAAGATACGAAAATCCGTGAATGTTCAAGTCCCTAATATAAAATGTCATAGTATTTGCCCATAGACTATGCACGTCCTCCTATACACTTTAATTCATTTCTAGATTACTTATAACCCCTAGTACGATGCAAATACAGTAATATTGAACTGTCTCCCCACCCAAATCTCATGTTAGTTGTAATCCCCAGTGTTGGAGGTGGCACCTGGTGGGAGGTGATTGGATTATGGGGGTGGATTTCTCATTAATGGTTTAGTACCATCTTGTTGGTACTGTCCTCATGACAGTGAGTGAGTTTTCATGAGATCTGGTCATTGAAAAGTGTTTGATGCTTCCCCTCTCTCTCACTCCTGCTTTCACCAGGTGATATGCCTGCTTCCACTTCGCCTTCAGCCATGATTGCAAGTTTCCTGACACTTCCCTAGAAGCTGGGCAGATGCTAGCAGATGCTTCCTGTACAGCCTACAAAACTGTGAGCCAATTTAACTCCTGTTCTTTACAAATTACTTAGTCTCAGGTGGTTATAGCAATGCAAGAGTGGACTAATGCGGACAGTAATATCTAGTACTATGTAAATAGTTGTTATAACTATATTGTTTAAGGAAGAATGACAAGAAACCAATCTATACATGTTCAGTACAGATGTAATTTTTTTAAAATATTTTTGATCCACCATTAGTTGAATCTGTGGATGCAGAACTCACAGATATGGAGGCCCTACTCCATATGTATTGTATATGATACACTTTTATACAGCTGGCTGTGCAATAGGTTTAACAGCAGCATCATGACAAACAGGTCAGTAATGTGTTGTGCTTTGACATTATCATGGCTACAAAGTCACTAGGCAAGAGGAATTTTTCATCTCCATTATAATGTAATGGGACCACTGTCATATATGTGTTTGTCGTTGACCTAAATCTTATTATGTGGCACGTGACGGTATTCAATTATAATAGCATTTTGAACATTCTTTTTTCTGACTTTGGGCTTAGTATGTTACTTCTACCTCTTACATTGTATACTTTAAAAATATTTTAATAGTTTTTTCACCTATGTCTTCTATTGTGAGGTGTGTGTTTTATAATTTTTGGAAGTATGTTGGGTCTTAAATTAGAAATAATAAATATTAAATGGTATAAAATTAGCTTAACATTTAAATTGACAAAAGCCATTTAAAAGAGATTTTAAAAATTTATATGAATGCCTTAATGGAATTCCAGTCACATGTCATTACCTTATATATCAAGCAGAAATAAATCACTATTAATTATTAAAATTTTAATGATTTTAATGGCGAATATAAAAATGGGAGGAGGCACAGTAATTCATATGAATTATTTGATCACTCATCCTTGAAAAAGAGACAACAATTATATTTTCAAATGCAAGTCAGAAGCAAAGCAGAGAATATTTTGTTTATGCTTATTTAACAAGTAGATGTAAGTATTTTTAGTTGTAATCTAACGTGTAAAGTATTAAATGGAAATTAAATGACTAAATCTCTTCATGAGAGATGAATGGTATAATTGCACTGTTTCCATGAATATAACTTTTTATGAACAGAGAAATAGGAAGATAGACTGTTATTGCATGTGAAAGTCATTAAACACAATCAGTTATCAATAAGCATAAGCTTATTCTTTTCAATTTTTAGGTGATGATTTGATTTTTTAAATTGCTTTTAAAAATTCACCCAGAATGACATATATTTCATTTTCTAGTGTTTCTCTGTATACTCTATATTTTGCTAGTACTTGGTCATCCCTGTTGCATGATAATGCATAGTGTTGAACCAATTTACTAAAATCTATGTAATTGAACCTCTAACCCATCGATGGCAATATAAAGTTTGCCTTAGATCAAAATCTACCCTTTGTATATCTGTAGGTTTCGGTTTTATTTCTTTGTGACAAGAGCTGACCGTGATCTAAGTAAACGTCTTACTCTTCAAAGTTGTGACCTTGTAATTTAGTCATTTATAGACTCTTATCCAAACCAGTAGCTTTATGAGGAAACATCCCAAGAATGATAATGAGAGATATTGTTTCAGCTGCCTTTGGTCTGACTTCAGGTGGCCATTGTCTTATCATGAAACTAAACTTTGTAAAAAGATGTGACAAAATATTCATGTATCAGAACTTTAACCAGGTTTGAAAGCTTCAGTAAAATAATTTGACTGGATAATGTTGGAGCCAAGAGTGACTTCTAAAAGCAAAACAAACAAACAAACAAAAAAACAAACAACAACAACAAAAATCTTCAGTAGAATTATACTGTAGAATAGTGGAAACCCATTAGAATATTTTGTCAGTTATGTGTTAGCTGTTCACCATCTTCATGCATCTCCTTGGATAAGCCAATCAAACCTTCTAAATGTCTTTGCTCATTTGCAATATAAAAAAGTGTACTATTGTTAATATCCCTTGGGCCCAAACTTTCTATGATTCAATAAAGCAAGACAAAAATAAGCAAAGTGCCAAGTTTTAATCCAGCTAATATAGCCTTAAGCCATTCACATGTACACATTCACGTTTTATGTCGCATAGATAACATAAAAAATAGGAGGAAAACTTTAGGACCATTTCAAATTAAGGTTTGTAAAGAAGCCCAATAGTAAAGTAAGTATAAAAACACTTCCATGTGAAAAATCAGAATAAACAAAAACATAAACATAATACATGGACAATTCAATTTTAATGCTATTTCCACACAGGAAAGGCCTTATTCATTCCAGGGCTAAGAACCTAAATTATTTCTCCAAACTAAGACAGGGTGTTTCTGGCTTTTCATGGAGGAATCACATCTCAACGCAAATAGAAAGGCTTTCCCATATGATCCACAGCAAAGTAAGAGAGAGGCTGGTAGGTATAGTCATATTTCCTGAATTTTAATTCAGTTCCTTTTACTCTCAATTTTCTTTAAAAATAGTATTCTTAAATCATTTTAAATATTGAAAGATAAGAGAGGCAAAAGATCTTTCAAAAGGATCTAATGGCTAATTGTTTGGAACTATCAAGTTGCTATGTGATAGTCCTGATAAATGAAGTAAAAATAGATCTTGGCTGCTCCTCAGTTTCTGAAAGGCAAAAACAACTACAGTATAATTTATCATTGCCTTTAATATATATCTTAGAATTTTAAAATTTCAATTTAGTTCCTCCCTTTGCTCAAAAATCTAATTTTACTTCCTCAGTGAAACGGTTTAAGCAATTTGAGTGTTTTCTATTACAATGTGCATCAGAAATGTTTACGATGTGAACATCAAAAACATGTTGGAAATAAAATAATCTCATAACTTAAACTCAGAGTATCTTTTTAGTGCTAATACAGACCAAGTTAAAATTGCTAATTGAAGTTTAATAGATTATACTAATAAGCCTAAGGGCATTGTCATAAGAGACTTTTGCTTTTTTTCTCTGATGTCAACACACTGTGTCAAAAATGCTTCCAAGAATAAAATGTTGTCAATCTCTTTAGTTTATTAGTGAACATTTGTAACAATTTTAATCCTCTCTTATGGAGAGCAAGTACTAATTAAAATGCAATGAGTAACCAACCATTGCACAGCTGGTTGCCATCTGAGAGAGTTAGTCAAGCAGCCATTTCATTTACAATATGACATGAATAGTCAAAAGTCAGATTGTTGACAATCATATCATATGGGCTTAGATTTGGCTTGTCATTTCTAAGACTCTCCTGGGAAGTTGTACATAAAATAGTTTCTACTTCAAGTTAGAAGGAAATTTTTGTTCTTTGTGTTTAAGTTAAGAAAATGGAGTAATTTATTTGTGGGAAGTTATAACAATAATTGTTCAGGTTATTTTACATACCTGCATATGTATACACAGCATATAGGTCCTGTGTGTGTGTGTGTGTGTGTGTGTGTGTAGGCAATTATATTATATGTAACTACTATACTATACAAATTATTTTCTCCCTTGCTCACACATTCTATTTAGCACTATTTATCTCTATTGGTAAAAATTCCAGATTGCCAGAAAGATGACATTTGAGATAAAGTATGTGAAAATGTTTGGTAAAGTGTTTAATGCAGCTAAGTTTTCACTTATTCATGGAAACATTTTTGAAGGTTTTATATCTCCTTTGTTCTTTTCTTTTTCTTATTTTTCTAAAATTATGACATGAGTTGCTATTGGTAGAAAATACTTGCATTATCTCACAAATACCATTACACAGCAATGTGCCATTGTCAAATTGCAAAATCTTGAAACCTACTGCGACAGCCTTCCAAATTATATCCTTGATTTTAGGGACCATGATAAATAAAAGTGAGAAAGCAGGCAGGCTGACATTGAGTACATGGGAACTATATCAGAAACAGAAAAACAAGGAGATAATAATTTAGAGACGGGGCAAAAGAAAATGGATTTTAAGAGAGATCCACAATGAGCCTACATCATTATGGTTCCCTCGATGAGAATGGCATTCAGAACTGCCTTCTGAATGTTTCTCATTTTTTTTTAATTTATTTTTTATTTTTTTTTAAATTATACTTTAAGTTCTGTGGTACATGTGCAGAATGTGCAGTTTTGTTACATAGATATACACGTGCCATGGTGGTTTGCTGCACCCATCAACCCGTCATCTACATCAACCCGTCTCCTACATTAGGGCTCCTCCCGTAGCCCCCTGACAGGCCCTAGTGTGTGATGTTCCCCTCCCTGTGTCCATGTGTTCTCATTATTCAGCTCCCACTTATGAGTGAGAACATGCAGTGTTTGGTTTTCTGTTCTTGTGTTAGTTTGCTGAGAATGATGGTTTCCAGCTTCATCTATGTCCCTGCAAAGGACATGAACTCATCCTTTCTATGGCTGCATAGTATTCCATGGTGTGTATGTGCCACATTTTCTTTAACCAATCACTGATGGGCATTTGGGTTAGTTCCAAGTCTTTGCTATTGTGAACACTGCTGCAATAAACATATGTGTGCATGTGTCTTTATAGCAGAATGATTTATAATCGTTTGGGTATATACCCAGTAATGGGATTGCTGGGTCAAATGGTATTTCTAGTTCTAGATCCTTGAGGAATCGCCACACTGTCTTCCACAATGGTTGAACTAATTTACACTCCCACCAACAGTGTAAAAGCGTTCCTATTTCTCCATATCCTCATTTTTTAAAGTCTAACTTCAGAATCCTTTCTTTCCTGAAGCTGAGATTGCCGCAAAAATGTGATTTATCCCAATAGTTAATCCTGATGCCAAGCTGTCCATTGACAAGAATATTAAAGTCCACAATTACTTCATTTCAGGGAAATCATAAAATACATATCAGGCTGGAATAATTTCTTCCTGGACAATATTGACAGTTATTGAAAATTCAATTAAGGTACATTTCTTATTAAAGCTGAGAAAAGCATTATGAAAATTTATTCTGCACTGCTCTAGAAATATGTTGACTATTCTAATTTGGTTTGGCTTTAAACTTGTTCTGATGAGATTCTGCAAAATGGGCCACAACTTTCAAGGAAGAAAATCACTAAAGTCAAAGCAAGAAAAAAGTCAACATAAGTTGTCACATGCAATACTCGGCTAAATATAAGAAGGTAAATATCCTAACTGTGAGTCTCTGGAGTAGCAAAGGAAAGGAGATCACATCATGACCACTTATGAAGATGCTTAAGCATACTGGTAACACAATTTAAGAACATAACTGTCATTCTCATAGGATGATATAGTTTAATAAATGTATTTAAAATAGGAGAGATTAGGTAGCTTTATGAAATTCCATTTGGTACTGATTAAATTTCGATTATATGTGTTAGAAAAAGTACTAGTTTTCTTTTCTACAACTCAAAGTTTACTTATTGTTTAAATTTTTCCAAAAGTTCCAAATAAGTAAACATAGAATAAGCCTCATTAGTTTCCTGTTCGAAAAACTGTCCTGGTATTTCCTGATATTGCCACTGCCATTGGACCTATAATTAGGATTTCTATTCTGGGCAGCTTTCCAAGTACAACTCTAAAATAAGGACAGTTTGTGGGCATTCTGAACAAATGCCAGCCACTAAACCCCAGTTTCTGCCTTGGCTAATTGGATTATATACGCAATTGCTGACAGGTTTCTCTTTTTCTTGGTTCCAAACTTATTGATGAGAATATTGATCATTTTACAACAATGTTGAGTCAGAGAACTAAAAGTGGCCTTGGAAGAATATTTATGGCTCACTTCTTTTCAACTTCAAATCTTCAGGCAGGTTGGCAGGCAGGTCAAAAGAGAAATGAAGGAAAAAAGAAAAGAAGCAAAGAAAGGAGAAAGGGAAGGAAGAAAAGAAAGAGACAAAGATCTCTGACCACAACACCTAATAATGAGTCATTTGGTTCTCAGTGGAACTAAAACTGGATTTTAGAGTTTTAAGTCACAATTGAAGGATGAGAGGAAGAGAATAAATCACTAAAGTAAACAATGTAGGAAGAAAATACTTTTTTTCAGATTTGTTATAGTAAGCAAACATTATGTAACAGCTTCTTGCAGATGTATTTTATGAAACAGAGGAGACTAAACTAAAATCTCCAGCAAATGTAAGATTGTGGAGAAGAAAACAATTGAAAACAACATTCTTTATTGGGCTGTTATGTTTTACTGCATGTATTACCAGCTTTCTCCAGACAGAATAAAGCTGGCTTTATATTAGAGCTACAAGCCCTTCAACTTTTGATGGTTTCTAGCAGTATATTTCATGAAATGCACTCTCAGACATTTATACAAGTTTGGCATTTATTTCTATCCTTAAAATATAAGTCAAGAATGTCATTTAGGTCTCATAATACAAGAAAAGCTATCAATTGCTTTTAAGACAACGTGTAAACGGGGAAATCTGCATTGCCCAATGGGGTGTATACTTAACCATATTTGTTGCTTATTTTTTAATAAAAATGTAATATAAATTTACATGTATAAATTTACATAAACATATACATGTAGTTTATTTTAAAAATATTTTATAATTAGTAAGAATGTATCAAATTTGCTAAAAATAATTATAAAATATTTGGCCCTCATTCTTTCCCATATTAACGTCATCTTCTTTTTACTAAGTCTCCTTCAATCTGGACCATCTTAGGCTATTCTTCTTTGCAGTCAATGGAGATCTCTTATCTTCTCAAATACCAATACTTTTCTGACTTTTGTTCTTTAGGTATCCCTTCTCCACCTGTGTACTTGTTCTGTCCCATCCATAGGATCTTCCTGTATAGCTTACCAATTCGCTCTGATAATTCATACCTTTTTAAAAAGACAAAAATACAAAACTTTATTTGCTCACATGTCATTCTAGCCCTACTCACTTTTTCCCTTCCTCTGTGTAGCCAAAATTCTCATCACCTGCTATACTGCTACAGTGTTTCTACTTTCTTACCTGCCTCTCCCTCTTTAACTCAAACCAGTTGGGATTTGCCCCTTACTTTTCCCAAGAAACACCTTTTGCTAAAATCTCAGAAGTCTAGTCAAAAGCAATGTCTTTTAATTGTTAGCTTAGCAAACTTGTCCTTTTTTTGCATGGTCTAGATACCACACTTTCTAGTCAAGTGTTGTTTTCTTGCCTCTGAACTGCTCTCCTCCCCAGTTCCACAACAGTTGCTTCCTACTCTAAGCTATTTCTAAATGTTGGAATTGGAATTCTGCAGTCTGGCTTCAGACTGTCCTCAGTTTTCATTCTAACCTTTCTCACTAGATGATTGCACCTATTTGCCTGATGTGTAATACCATTTAGAAGGCAATGGCTCTCAAATTTATACTCCCAACTATGACCACTCTTGCAATAGCTAGACTCTTTTTATAGTCAACTTCTCATTGACATCTGATGGATATCAAAAAGGCAACTTAAGTTCCTTAACATATCCAAAACTAACTCTCAGTCTTTGAGCCAAACTTAACCTTACTCTGTCTGGTCTTTCTGTTGTAAGAATTCATTAAACTTGAGTCAGAGTTACTTGAGTTACCCGAGTCAGAGAAGTGGAAGGGATCTTTGAGATCTCGCTTTGCCTCTCTATACTTGCCACGTTAAAATTAAAAATGAGTCCTGCCACTGCTTCCTCAAAAATATATCTGGAATCTACATATGTTGTTCCACTACAACTGTTACCACTTTATTCCAAGTTAAATTCTCATCTTGACTTCCCTGTCTTTTTTTTTTCCACCCATTCCTCTTACAACAATCAAGCTACCATGCCCCACACTTATTTCATGTAGAGCCATGCATTGCTTGACAATGGGGATACCTTCTGCGAAATGCATCATCAGGCGATTTTATCCTTTTGTGTATCTTATAGAGTGTACTTACACAAACCTAGATGGTCTAGCCCCACTACACATCTAGGCTATATGGTATAGCCTACTGATCCTAGACTACAAACCTGTACAGCACGTTACTATACTGAATACTGTGGGCAATTGTAACACACTGGTAAGAATTGGTGTATCTCAACATAGAAGAGTTAATCCATTGCACTATGACATTATGATGGCTATAAGATCACTAGGCAATAGAAATTTTTCAGCTTTGTTATAATCTTATGGCACCACTGTCTATATGCAATCCATTGTTGACTGAAATGTCCTTATGCATCTCATTACCATATTTCATAACCTCTTATATTACTCATTGTATTTAGAATAAAATCCCAGTTTATAAACGTGGCCTGAAAATGTCCTATATTATCATGCCCTTGCCTTCCTCTCTAACACTGTCTCAACACTCTTGACCATTACATCCCAGAGACGTTGTCGTTTAATTACTCTAAGGTGTCAAGCTCTTCCTTGCATTAACGTCTTCATCACTTCCTTTCCTCTAACTGAAATATCCTTCCTTCCACATGATCTTGGCAAATGACCACTCATTCTTCAGGCGTTAGCTGAAAGTCACTTTTTGAGTTAATCTGAATTAAGTTGCTTCTGTTGTTTTCATATAGACCACTGTTATTTTTAGTAAAAATTAGTAGCATATTTATTTTTTGCTAATGCTTTTCACTTGACTAGATGTTAAGTTTCAGAACAATCCATGCCACCTTTTTTTTTTTGAGCCATTCTATATTTAATACCTAGCACAGTTCTGGGCACAGAATAATTGTTAAAAATTGTTGAATAAATGACAAGATAACAAAAATAATTTTTTGTTACCTTGGCAACATAATTTTCCTCAGCTTTAGTAATAGGATGATATCGGTACAAATACACTGACGGTTATTGTGGGGGGCTGAAGGAATACCATATCCAAGGAGGTGGGAATACCGTTTCTGAGAAATGTACCATTTTGTCATTCTTATCTCTTATTTTTCTACCTGCAGTGCCAGGATTAACACTTCCATTCACATTCTTTTACAAATCTGTATGTAAATCAGTCTTCAGTGCTATTCTCACCAGAAAATTCTGCAGCTTCTAAATTGAAGGTTAAGTTATGTTTGGACCAACAGAATATACCAACCCTCCTAGGATCAATAGAGAATTATATAAAAAATAATTTAAATATGTCTGTTGTAAGTTGAATTGTGCTCTACTAAAATTCGTATGTTGAAGTCCTAATCCCCACTATCTCAAAATGTGAACTTATTTGAAAATAAGGTCATTGCAGCTACAATTAGCTAGGCTAAGATGAGGTCATTCTGGACTCCTAATACATTATGACTGATGTCTTTGAAAAAGGGAAAATTTGGACACAGACACACACATACGTAAAGATGAAGACAGAGATAAACCAAGGAATGCCAATGATTGATACAAACTACCAGAAGTTAGAAGAGAGACATAGAATAGATTTTCCTTCATAGCCTTAGGAAAGTACTAAACCTGCTGACACCTTGCTTTTAGACTTCTAGCCTTCAGAACTGTTAGACAATATATTTCTGTCATTTAAGCTAGCCAGTTGGTGGTATTTTGTTAAGATCTAGCAAACTAACACAATGTTTAATTCTTTTGACTGTTATTTCATTTCTGGGAATATATTCTAGATAAGTAATTGCATGCTAATAAAGATACAGTAAAAAATGTCAATGGAAGCATTAGATATAATAGCAAAATTAAAAATTATATTGTATCTACACAGTAAAATACAAATCCATTTAAAATATATTTTGAGTAATTTTTAATGACACCGGCAAAAGCTTATTCTACAATATTAAGTTAAAAAAATGACAGTGAGACTTCTGCTTTTGATTAATATGGAGTAACAAGGACTGAATTTACTTCCTGCCTGAAACAACTAAGACATCAGCTAAAGAAAGTATATGACACGGTGACAATCAAGATATGGGATCAATCAAAAACAATGATCCTTGAGAGATAGGAAGCAAATTAGATAAGCCCTATGATTTATCCAATTTACTTCCTGAAGAAAGTTTTCAGGCTGTGGCTTATGGAGGAGAAATCCAGGCAGAATCTGGAGGTTTCTTTGAGTTGAGGAAACCAAGCTGGGAATTTCCAGAAGCCAAGGCAGATGGCATTCACTGGACAGAGCACCATAAACGTGAAAGCAGCACAGAGTCAGCTTTGGAGGCTTACAGATGGTCCCCCTTCAGTATTCAGTTGAGTGCTGATTAGCTCATGCATGTGAGGAAACTACTAATAGCTGGAGGAAAGAACCATCTGAAAGGATTAGAGAGAGTCATACTCAGACTTGGCAGGACCAAGATCAGCATCCGTTCCTAGCAAGACTTGAGAAATGTGTAATTCATGGCTCATAGTTAGCATACTAAGACATATCTTGCCTTAGTAGTGGGAAAAAATAAATACTAGACTGAATGCAGTACCGGCCTACATAACACAGCTTAGAAGGATCAAATTGTGTTCAAGTAACTTGAAGATATCCCAGAACAAATCTCACAAATATTGACAGAAATATTTAAAAAAAGAAAGAAAACAAAACACCCACAAAGGAGTGAATCACAATGTCTGGCATCTAATCAGACATTACCAGGCATCCAAATAAAAAGAAAATGCAACTGTTAGTGAAAAAATCAATCAACTGACACTGACCCAGAAATGATACAAATACTAGAATTAGTAAACAAGGATATTAAGATACTTATGTCTATATTCCAAATGTTCAAGAAGCTAGAACAAAGATTGCACTTGATACACAGAAACATGGAAGATAATATACAGATGCTCCTCAAATTGCAATGGAATTATGTCCCCAAAAAACTCAGAATAAGTTAAAAACATGTCAAAAATGTACTTAAGGCCGGGTGCGGTGCCTCACGCCTGTAATCCCAGCACTTTGGGAGGCCGAGGCGGGCGGATCACGAGGTCAGGAGATCGAGACCATCCTGGCGAACACTGTGAAACCCCGTCTCTGCTAAAAATACAAAAAAATTAGCCAGGCGTGGTGGTGGGCGCCTGTAGTCCCAGCTATTTGGGAGGCTGAGGCAGGAGAATGGCATGAACCCGGGGGGCGGAGTTTGCAGTGAGTAGAGATCGCGCCACTGCACTCCAGCCTGGGCGACAGAGTGAGACTCTGTCTCAAAAGAAAAAAAAAAAAAAAGTACTTAAATACCCTAATAAACCCATCATAAAGTCAAAAAATTGTTAAGTCGAACCACTGTAAACTCAGATGCTCCTCAATTTATGATAGGGTTATGTCCCAATAAACCTATCACAAAGTCAAGAAATCATATGTCAAGTCATTGTAAGTCCAGAGGCTCCTAACTTAATGAAATTAAGTTGTGGTAAACCATTGTAAAGTCAAAACAATTGTAAGTCCAGCTATTCTAAGTCAGGGACTGTCTGCATTTTAAAACAACCCAAATTCCACTTCTAGAAATGAGAGCTATGATGTCTGACATGAAAAATACACTGGCTAGGATGAATGGCAGATTAGATATTACAGAAGAAAACATTATTGAGCTTAAAAACATAGAAACTCACCAAAATTAAACACAGAGAGAAAAATACTGAGAAATATGAATAGTATGTTTTATATGAAAACACATGAAAAATATGAAGTGTGGAATAAATTCAAGCAGTTAAGTATACATAAAATTGGAGTTATAAAGGAAAAGATGTTTGGGTGGATGTATTTAAATAAATAAAGACTGAATATTTTCCAAATTCAACGAAAGCTGTAAATGCATAGATTGAAGAAGCTCTATGAGCCTCAAGCACAAGAAAGGTTAAAAAAATACATAAAGGTACATCATTATTAAAATTCTTAATGCCAATGATAAGGAGAAAAATCTTAAAAACAGAGAAAATAAAAATTAGATACAGTGGGAAAATATGGTGACAGCAGATTTCTATTTGTAACAACTTGAGAGAGAGAGAGAGAAAGAAATAATAACTCTAATGTATTTTTAAAAAACCAACAGGAGCAGGTTGCTTAGTTTCCATGTAGCTGCATGGTTTTGAGCAATTTTTTTAGTCTGGACTTCTATATTTATTGCTCTGTGGTCTATGAGTGTGTTTGGTATGATTTCAGAATATAAAAAGAACTTTCAAAACTCAGTAATAAAGAAGCAAGCCACCCAATGCAAAATGGATAAAGAATTGCACAGATACTACACCCAAGAAGACACATCCATGTCAAAAAAGTACATGCTCAATATCTTCAGCCACTAGGGAAATTTGAATGAAAGTCAAAGTAAGAATATACTGTGTAGTTAGTAGAATTTCTGAGCAAAATAACACATAGTGCATAATTTTTATATAAAATTCTAGAAAATTTATGATAATCTATTGTGATAGAAAGCAACCAGTTTTTCCTTGGGATAGGTGGAGGGTAGGAGAATCAGCAGGAAGGATAACAAAAGGTATGAGGAGTTTTGGAGAGTGATGCATATGTTCATTATTTGATTGTGGTGATGGCTTGGAAATGTATTTATCTGTCAAGATATTTCAAATTGCACACTTATAACATATACAGTTTATTGTATGTTTACTATACCTAAATAAAACTGTTAAAAAGGGAACCTACAAAATGTTGTTAGTTTTATCACAATGATATAAAAAATACAATGCATAGCTATCACAGAAAACCTATTACAACATTGAAATAAAAATATAGTAGATTTTAAATAATGGCATCATGAGTGAATTTTTCTTCATTACTTTATTATTAAAATATTTGAAAATGACATGTGTGCTTTAATCTTCAGGAAAATGAATATTTTCATAGGTAAAAAAATGCAAAGGTTTAAGTGTGAAGTAACTTTTCTCTCAAGTCTAAAATATACCTTTCTTTATCTTCTCTTGGTTTTCTTTTTTTTTTTTTTTTTTTTTTTGAGACGGATTCTTGCCCTGTCGCCCAGGCTGAAGTGCAATGGCGCGATCTCAGCTCACTGCAACCTCCGCCTTCCAGTTTCAAGTGATTCTCCTGCCTCAGCCTCCCACGTAGCTGGGATTACAGGTGCCTGCCAACACGCCTGGCTAATTTTTTGTATCTTTAGTAGAGACGGGGTTTCTCCATGTTGGCCAGGCTGGTCTCGAATTCCTGACCTCATGATCCGCCCACCTTGGCCTCCCAAAATGCTGGGATTACAGACATGAGCCACCGCGCCCGGCCTCTTCTTTTGTTTTAAAATGGAATGTCAATAAAAATATAGTTTTCCATTAGACAGCCCCCTCGCAAACACAAACATTCAGAGAGTTAAAACTAGACATTGTCTGTTTCGCAGAAAAAAAAAATCTTGATATGAATGGAGATGAACCAATAACTCTATATACTTAAGATTATGCTGGATGTTACATAATGAAAAGAAAGAAGCTTATTTTGTGGCCTTCAAAGTTTCGGAAAAATTAAAATTCTCATTGTGAAGGCAGACTTACAAGAAAAAAGAAAGAAAATTAGAGAAGACTCATTAGCCAGATGGGAAACAGAAGAAAATAGGAAAAAAAAAAAAAAAAAAAAAAAACGTGAAAAGAAAGTGAAGAGGAAGCAGTAAAGAGGCAATAGTGACTAGAAACTTGGACAAATGAAGAAGGAATAGAGATGGAAGAAACACATGGCTGACTTACTCCCTAGTTGATATCTCTTCTGTCTTTCTCTACCTTTCTTCCCTGAGAGCCGCAACAGCAGAATTGGGAGCCATATGGTCTCCATTTGCAGATTCAGCTTTATCTGGGGTCTGTGGTCAAACTTACCTCTAGGGAAGGATTGGGAAGTCTCAATTCAGGACCCACCTGGTGTGCATCCTGAAAGTATTAACATATATGGTACAACTGGGATAAGGCTTAAAACCCACACCCCCTCCTAAAATTCTTTCTTTAAATCCTATTTTGATATTTTCTTTTTTTCCCTTTTTCACATCTTTGTACATATTTGATTGTACTTTATATTTACTTTCTCTAAGAACAAGGATTATGTTTAGTTTTTCTTTGTAACTTACCTTCTTTGCCTCATGCTTTCCATGTATGAGCGCTTAGAAAAGTTTTTTAAAGAGTTGGGCTAAATAGTAGATATTCAGAGTGTTCAATATCAAGATACATTTCCTGTGAGTTCTGTTTAATGTGCTGCAATTTCTCTATATAGACTAAGTCTCTCAGGCTCAAATCTGAAGAGGAGGAACAGATACATAAAATATATTATTTAGTGCATTTTTGCCTTTCAGTATCACACAGTCATCACATTCATGAAGTCCTAAGGATATTCTCCATGTCGGCTTAAGAAAATAGTGAAAAACATAGTATGGTTTTATCTTTTGTAGAAAAATATGGTTAAATATACCATTTTGAGAAATTCGTTTCTGTGAACTAGCCCCATAGAAGAGACAACAGCAGCTAGAACCTTGACCACTGAAGAAGAGATAAAGGTGGAAGAAACATGTGGTTCAGATAGTGCTTAATAACTGAAGTGTTATTGTATTCTTTAAAAATCAGAGATCTAATTCTTATGATTCTATTGGAAAGATGTTCAGTCCACTGATCCTTCAATGCTGATGCCTGTTAGCTATGGGAAAGCTCAGTGTTAGACTCCTTTGTCTGTTTCTGCTGAAAGCTATGAGAACTCTTTCATATGTGTAAGTGTCAATGAGAAACAGTCTGAGGGAAACTGCAGTCTTCTGTTCTATCAATGTAGACATTTGATCAGAGGCCATATGGTCATGTCTCTAATAGTTAAGGCAAAGTAGGGCATCTAATTTAGTCACAATACATCTTCATTGCACTGATGTCATTTTTATTTAGTGGTGACTGTGTTTTAGGTAAAATATAAGACACTGTTAATGGCAGATAAATGCCCTCTCTAGTTAGACATTCATGTGGTTAGAAGACATATAAAAGAACATAGCTCAGAAAACAAAAGCTTACTCATTGGATGTAAGTTTTATCTTGGTCCAGTTAACCTTTGAAACACTGCACTGTTGGATTTTTTTCAGAGATTTTCTTTCACTTGTAATGTGAAAATTACCCACAAAGTTGGATGATTCTTTTAAATTCTTAATAACACTGAAGAAAAGTGAGAAAACATTTTAATTCAGTTGTTCAGCTAAAAAGTGAATGGCAAATGATTTGGGATTCATTCCAGTCATTATTTGTACTTCCTATTTAAGGTGCTTCACCATGACACATAGTCATGGCCTTCTTATGACATTTTCCTTGTTTAGGTAAAACATTAAGTTGCCAAGGCCGGGTGCAGTGGCTCATGCCTATAATCCCAGCACTTTGGGAGGCCAAAGCAGGCAGATCACCTGAGGTCAGGAGCTTGAGACCAGCCTGACCAACACAATGAAATCTTGTCTCTACTAAAAAAATACAAAACAAAACAAAACAAAACAAAAAACAAAAAACCTAGCTAGGCGTGGTGGCAGGCACCTGTAATCCCAGCTACTCGGAAGGCTGAGGCAGGAGAATCACTCGAATCTGGAATCTGGGAGGTGGAGGTTGCAGTGAGCTGAGATGGCACCACTGCATTCCAGCCTGGGCAACAGAGAGAGACTCTGTCTCAAAAAAATTAAGTAAGATTAAGTTGCCAAGAGCAACAACATCTGAAGTGATCAGTGGATAACTGGGATAACTAGATTCATATGCCAAGGGGATACAAGCTCTTGGTGTTGGAGAAGATATATTGATGGAGGATAAGAAGAGGCAGGAGTTATTTCTGAGGCCTCTGTTCTGTTCCATTGGTCTATATATCTGTTTTGGTACAAGTACCATGCCGTTTTGGTTACTGTAGCCTCGTAGTATAGTTTGAAGGCATGTGTATACCTATGTAACAAACCTGCACATTCTGCACATGTATCCCAGCACTTAAAGTACAATTTAAAAAACAAAAGGCAGGAACAAATGGAAATTCTAAATAAGAATTAAATTGCTGTGAAAGGAAAACTATGAAGGAATAAGAGATGTTATACTGGTATAATAAAAAAGAAGACTGAACAAATCAAAGACATAATACCAGAATAAAAATTTAGCTTGACCAAAGGAAAGGTCTTACTTTTGTTGAAATACACTCAGGGAAATATTCCAAGAACCAAAATATGTCACTTGCATTATGTTTCCTAAATAGTAAGCCCCGTTGCTACTTGTAGGGCTAAATATTGGTAATAGGAACCTTGGAGAAATATCAATTTTGGTTAAAGGCATCTTTTTAATCTGAATTTTAAAAGAAAAATGGGAGGAAATGTACCAGTCCTACTTTTGCCAATTGGATAAGCAGGCAGAAGTTTATTGGATTCAGAGTTTAGCTTTTATCACAGTCTACATTATAATAAATGTATCCGTGTCATGGATACGTATTCCCTTAAAGGACAAGGGGTGGATTTTTTGTCATCTTTGTGTCTCCCCCAATTCCTTACATTTATATGATGTTGAATAGTATTTTACCATAATGCATTTCTGCCCAGTCTACTGACTGGCTGAAGAAAGTTTCTCTGAGCATTAGCCCTACAAAGTTGCAGCATGGACAGGTAGGGATATGCATCTACTCCTACTAATTGTAGTATTTGTTTTCTATAAAGTGGCTGCAAACACTGAATTAGTGAACCCTGAACCATTGTTTCTAGAGGAAATACAAGATTGGGTCCTGCGAGTTTCATTTCCATCAACTGATTAATACATAACCCTGGTTTGTGTGTGTTTCTGTTTAGGGACATCTTATGTAATATATATTGTTGATTCATTCATATTGAACTCACAATCCACAGCTATATAACTCATGCCTGAAAGAAGCTTCTCTAACCCATGCACTTTCTCCATGAGGCACCTCATAACCTGCTTGTGCCTAGGAGCAATAGACAGCCTCAGGACCATGCTTGGGGGCCATTTTAAAAAGCGGAATCACTGCCCTCCAAAAAAAAAAAAAAAAATATATATATATATATATATGAAAAATGTGGCAGTAAATAGACCAGGAAAAAAAATACTTGTTGATAGTAGGAGAGCTAAAACCAAAAGGCCTTGTTTGACATCAGCTGGGAACATCCATATGAGGCAATTCAAATTTCTCACTGCCTTGTGCATGTCCACAAGTGATCATGAAAGCACGGAAAGTATTGGTTTGGGGAGTTAAGTGAATTTGCGAGTAAAGAATCTGAACTATTGGATCTGGGATTGATTGTACCCTTTTTTCTCCGAGGAAGCTAAGAATGAGATAAAATGGACATAGGCAGGGACTTAGGAGCAAACTTGACTGAGTTCAGCATTCAAGTCCAAATCCATTGTGCATTTATTTCCTTACCAAGGGTTACTTTACCAGCTTGGGAATTTTAGAATACACTTGTTGTTTCCAGCAAGTCCAAAACATAAGTCTCTTTCTGGATTTGGCACCTGCTACTCGGTCGTGCACTGACCTGAAATTCTCATCTCAAAAGGGTATTGATGTGTATTGAGAATTGAGGCAGACTACTGGCTGCCTATTCATTCTTTCCTTCTTTATTAATACAACTCAAATTTGTTGGGAGATGATTGCAATGAGACCAATTAGAGAATGACATGCTCAGATGCCTTTGAAAATAGGGTGGTTAAATGACCGATATCTGACCAATGAGATGTAAGTAGAAGTTGGCTTGGTCTTCAGGAATAACTTTTTAAAATAAGAACAGTTCGGTTAGTGTGGATCCCATTGCCACTTATTCCTCCCTATTTAGCCAGAAAAAAGATACAGAGGCTGAAGCATCAGTAGCTATGTGACTTTGAGTGACCTTCAGGATGACAATCCCTGAGACTAGTGAAGGATAAAAATAAACAGAGCCTAGATTTCTGATAATATGGAGGTGCCCTGCCAGCCCTGCATTCCCTTCCTCCAGGCTTCCCACTCGAAGAAAACACAATGCAATGTTTTTAAGGTTTTTTGTTTTGTTTTGTGTTTATACTCTACTTACTGCTGAGTGCAGTTTCTCCTCCTCCCCCTCCTTATCTCCCTCTCCTTCCTCCCCTTCCTTCTCCCCCTCTCCTCCTCCTTTTTTGCTCCCACTTCTAAGTATTTGCTGAGCTGTCAGCTCTCCTTCCTATCTCCTATTGTTTAATAAATCTCATTTCTGTGAGATTATTAAGCCTCACAGGGCTTTTTGGTTTTTGATTAATATTCTTTCAAAGCGTCCATAGCGTCTATACTTTCCTCTTTCTCAGTTTCTACTTTGATCTCCTTGCTGAGAGTTCTACTTCTTTTAGTTCCTCCTTTCAGGGCACTTATTGGCCCCTTCTGGATTCCTGAGCTATTGAGATTTAAAAACAACCAGCCTTTGCTTCCTCCTCTGATGGATGTTATGCTCACTCAGGGTATTTGTCCTCACCAATTTGTACTCTGAGACTGGGTGGCACTTTTTCATCTAAATTTGTTGAGACTGTTTTCCAAATAAAGGCATTTCTTTATTTTCCTAGTTGCTCTGTCTGTTTTAATGAAAGTATTTGAGCTTATTAAAATGTGCGGTCATCTCTCATGATCATGTCAGTCCTTGGAAGTTTAATTTACATCCTATCTAATGGTAGCATACCCCACGCAGCAGGCGTCTTCATATACAGTTCGTTATTTCTTCTTCAGAAAACCCTTGAGATAAGTGTTATTCGTCACATAGTCAGATCACAAAGTTAAAAGTCCGGAGAGGTTAAGTAATTTGCCTAAAGCCACCAACATAAAAATTGGTGTAATCCACATTGGAAGTTGTTTCTGTTTAGCTCATTATTAAATGCAATGTAAATCCTTTGGTAATGAATCTGAAAGCATCATTTCATAGCTGTGCTGTCTTAGAAGGTCTCTGTGCGTGGCCTCAGAAAAATCATAGCAAACTTTGTGATTTTTGACACTGATCCAGGGTTCACTCATTCTAATTCATGGCTGTAAGTTTTTAGGTGGAAATGAATCTGGTAAAAGTCTAAAGGAGAGATAGAAGTATTTTTTGTTTGTAAAAATCTAGGCAGATTCTGGTTACAGCATTTCTCTCATGTGTATCTCTCATGCACCACTGCAAACATAAATAGCTTTGTAGATAAAGAGAACACTTGGTCATCATCCTCTGTCTAATAGTATCATATGTGCCTAAAAGTACACCTCAGCTTTCTGATTACAAGGTTAACAATTCTACTTCCTTTACTCCTGCAAAGAAATTTGAAAAACAAAAACACTTGTATCTCTTCACAAAACTTTAACTAGATTCCTTTTCCATATCTGTGTTCTTCTATAAAATATATATATGTATATATATACACATATATATTTATTTATTTATTTATTTATTTATTTATTTATTTATTTATTTTTTGAGACAGAGTTTTGCTCTATCCCCCAGGCTGGAGTGCAGTGTCATGATCTCCGCTCACTGCAACCTCTGCCTGCCGGGTTCAAGAGATTCTCCTGCCTCAGTCCCCCAAGTAGCTAGGATTACAGGTGCCTGCCACCACGCCTGGCTAGTTTTTGTATTTTTAGTAGAGATGGGGTTTTGTTATGTTGGCCAGGCTGATCTTGAACTCCTGACCTCCAGTGATCCACCCTCCTCGGCCTCCCGAAGTGCTAGGATTACAGACTTGAGTCACCACACCCGGCCAAGAGTTTAATATTTCTATTGGCATTTGCATGTCTACATGAATTTATTTTTCTTTTCCACAGTTTCTGCTTACTTTTGCTTCTTTGGATATTATTTTACCCTTAGAATTAAGAGGACAGAAAGACATAGGATATTGGGTTAGAGAGAAGATGAGATAGGATGGTAAACAGCATGTACCAGTTCCTGGGCCCAGTAATTTTCATTTAATAACTAAGTAAATCCTCACATGGTTATTTCCTCTACATCACCACAGTCTCAGCCCAGATATTACCTCTTCAGGTAGACTTTCTGATTTCTGTAGCTCAGTGCACAAACCCTCTTTCTGTCACCCTACCTCCACGACTCTCTCTACCAAGGCTTTGTTGTATTTTATTTGTAACATTTCTTTTTCACTCTCTGAACTTACTTACTACTCCACATATTTATTTTCTCTTTTATAACATTAGAAAATTAACTTGTCAATAGGGTTTGCGTCTGTCTTCTCAACCACTGGATTCTTAGCTTCTAGATAGTGCTGTACACATAGTATTTGCTCAATAAATATTTCTTGAATGCATAGATTGTTAAATAAATGAAAGAACAAGGACCTCTGTGTAGGTAGAGGCCAATATCACAATAGAACCAAAATGTCTATGAGGTCAAAATCTGGAGCAAGAAAGGAAAGAAAACTAGCAAGATAAACTTAGGAAATAAAGATGAGGATATATTTTCCTATTTACCTCTAAGGCAATGTACAGTGAATTTTAAACAAAAAGAAATAGGCTTACAACTAGATCAAACAGTCTGTCTTGTGCTTCCTGGAGGATGGCTTCTGCTATTTTCTTTCTTTCTTTTTTTTTTTTTTTTTTGAGACAGAGTTTCACTCTTGTTGTGTAGGCTGGAGTGCAATGGCGCAACCTCGGCTCACTGCAATCTCCACCTCCCGGGTTCAAGTGATTCTCCTACCTCAGACTCCCAAGTAGCTGAGATTACAGGCATGGGCCACCATGCCTGGCTAATTTTGTATTTTTAGTAGAAACAGGGTTTCTCCATGTTGGTCAGGCTGGTCTGGAACTCCTGATCTTAGGTGATCTGCCTGCCTCGGCCTCCCAAAGTGCTGGGATTACAGGCGTGAGCCACCGCACCCGGCCAACCTCTGCTATTTTCACTCATCTCGCTAGATTATTTTCCTTGCTAAATTGATAGTGAGATTGTTCTGTTGAGACTCAGTTTCTGGATAAATCCCAATCAAATGTCAAATGATGATTATGAATATACCTAGGTAGGTCAAGGTTCATTTCTACCTCATTTACTATCTGATAAGTAGGATTGAGCCAATGAGCATGTGTTTGCTCAACTCATACTGACTTAACTCTTTCACACTAGGGTGTAGATATAGTAAACCGTTACCTACTAATGCACTCATGCCATATCTAGTAATTATTGTTATGAGAGGGTCCACATGAATATCTTAAATTTTGTTTAAAGTTGTGCTCATCTGAGCATATTGTATGATGGACCCAGAGCTTAAATTTTGTTAGTGTGTCTTTTGTGAAATAACTGAGATATTTTCATTAATTATGCTAGCTTAAAAAATAGGAATATTGACTACAGTGAAAAACACAATCCCCACTCTATTCAGATATGGCGCTGTCTGATGCAAGCAATGGTATAGGAATTACTGTATCTTCAGTATCTAAATAATCAATTGTGTACCCATAATGGTAATTTGTTTGGAAAATCAACTAAAAATAACAAATCTCTTTTGTGTGATAATCTCAATATGGCCCACGCCAAACGTTCTAAGGCATCTAGAAAATTAATGCAAAATATCTGTAAAAACTTTTACGAATATTTTTCTAAAATGAACTATTCCTATATTACTTTTATAAGCTGTGTTAGAAGTTCACATTCCAGTTATATGAGGAGCTAGATTATTCAGACAAAGTACTCCACTGAAAACAACAATGTATGTTTCATAGAATATATTTTTAAGGTACTTTTTAAAGTATTGCAGAACTGACAATAGAGTAAGAAATTATCAAACCAAAATCTAAATAAAAGTGGGAACACAGACGGGTTCTGAGTGGGCTTCTGAGACTGGTTTTGTGCTGATGACATGTTACCAAAACTTGTGAACTTGAACTTGGGTATCGGTAGTCTCCTGGGAGTGAATGAAAGATTGTTTGACACTGAACAGAGCCAACTGGAATGCAAGGCAAGGGATGTCATCACTGAGAAGATGTAATCACCAGAATTCCTTCCTATGGATATACAGCCTACATTTACATCTCCTGGTTTACTCTCCACCGCCCCAAATCCTCAAGCTGTGAATTCATAAGGAAGAAAATCACCATGTGTGAAAATCAACAGGAACAACAAACAGAAACAGACCCATGGGACTTCAAATATTTAAATATCAGGCTGGGAACAGTGGCTCATGCCTGTAAACCAAGCACTTTGGGAGGCTGAGGTGGGAAGATCACTTGAGGCTAGGAGTTCGAGACCAGCATGGCCAACATGATGAAACCCTGTCTCTACTAAAAATACAGAAATTAGCTGGGTGTGGTGGCACGCCTATAATTCCAGCTACTTCGGAGGCTGAAGTAGGAGAATCTCTTGAACCCAGGAGGCAGAGGTTGCAGTGAGCCAAGATTGCGCCGCTGCACTCCAGCCTGGGTGACAGAATAAGGCTCTGTCTCAAACAAATAAAATATCAAAAAACGATAAAATAATTACCACTAACTTAAAAGAATAAAAACAAGCTTAGAAATACTAACAAAACATTACAGAGGCTTTCTTCAAAATAGAAATTTAAAAAATAAAGCAAATATTAACAAACATAATGGTTAAATATATCAGCCAATTTGAAATAAGTAAAAAGGAAATTCATAAGCTAGAAGGTAAATGAGAAAAAATTTCTCAGAATGCCACCTAGTGAGGCACAGTGGTAGATATACTAAAAGCAGTCAAAAGAGATAGGGTTTAATACACATAAACTCACTTTCAAAAATATTAATAATTTCAATCCAAAATTAGAGGATTCTAATGAATCCTAAGGAAATTCCGCCAGAAGAAAAATTATTTTCGGTGGAAGAACTGAGATGCAAAAAGAATAAAGTACAAAAAAAATCAGTAAATATTGGTTTTGTGTAGATGAATCTTGGTTGTGTAAAAGAATAGCAGTTTCTCATGAGATTCAAAAGAGAAATGATCTATCCAACAACAACGTCAGATAATCAGTAAGTAAATAAGTGAATTGTGTTAGTTTGGGACCTCAAGAAGCAGATATTGAATGGGATTTAGACATGCAAGAGATTGATGAAGGAAAACATCTATGAAAGAAAAAGTGGAGCAATCAGAGAAGGTGGGGAGAACCTTCAGACCACAATATAATTCAGACACATATAAAAAGAGAAGAGGAAAAACTACAGGGTAAGAAAAGTATCAGACTGCAACACCTGCAACATTTAAGAATGATTCTGAGGGCTCTGTTCTGTTCCATTGATCTATATCTTTGTTTTGGTACCAGTACCATGCTGTTTTGGTTACTGTAGCCTTGTAGTATAGTTTGAAGTCAGGTAGTGTGATGCCTCCGGCTTTGTTCTTTTGGCTTAGGATTGACTTGGCGATGCGGGCTCTTTTTTGGTTCCATATGAACTTTAAAGTAGTTTTTTCCAATTCTGTGAAGAAAGTCATTGGTAGCTTGATGGGGATGGCATTGAATCTGTAAATTACCTTGGGCAGTATGGCCATTTTCACGATATTGATTCTTCCTATCCATGAGCATGGAATGTTCTTCCATTTGTTTGTATCCTCTTTTATTTCTTTGAGCAGTGGTTTGTAGTTCTCCTTGAAGAGGTCCTTCACATCCCTTGTAAGTTGGATTCCTAGGTATTTTATTCTCTTTGAAGCAATTGTGAATGGGAGTTCACTCATGATTTGGCTCTCTGTTTGTCTGTTGTTGGTGTATAAGAATGCTTGTGATTTTTGCACATTGATTTTGTATCCTGAGACTTTGCTGAAGTTGCTTATCAGCTTAAGGAGATTTTGGGCTGAGACAATGGGGTTTTCTAGATATACAATCATGTCATCTGCAAACAGGGACAATTCGACTTCCTCTTTTCCTAATTGAATACCCTTTATTTCCTTCTCCTGCCTAATTGCCCTGGCCAGAACTTCCAACACTATGTTGAATAGGAATGGTGAGAGAGGGCATCCCTGTCTTGTGCCAGTTTTCAAAGGGAATGCTTCCAGTTTTTGCCCATTCAGTATGATATTGGCTATGGGTTTGTCATGGATAGCTCTTATCATTTTGAAATACGTCCCATCAATACCTAATTTATTGAGAGTTTTTAGCATGAAGGGTTGTTGAATTTTGTCAAAGGCTTTTTCTGCATCTATTGAACAGAGCCCTCAGAAATAACGCCGCATACCTACAACTATCTGATCTTTGACAAACCTGAGAAAAACAAGCAATGGGGAAAGGATTCCCTATTTAATAAATGGTGCTGGGAAAACTGGCTAGCCATATGTAGAAAGCTGAAACTGGATCCCTTCCTTACACCTTATACAAAAATCAATTCAAGATGGATTAAAGATTTAAACGTTAGGCCTAAAACCATAAAAACCCTAGAAGAAAACCTAGGCATTACCATTCAGGACATAGGCATGGGCAAGGACTTCATGTCCAAAACACCAAAAGCAATGGCAACAAAAGACAAAATTGACAAATGGGATCTAATTAAACTAAAGAGCTTCTGCACAGCAAAAGAAATTACCATCAGAGTGAACAGGCAACCTACAAAATGGGAGAAAATTTTCGCAACCTACTCATCTGACAAAGGGCTAATATCCAGAATCTACAATGAACTCAAACAAATTTACAAGAAAAAAACAGACAACCCCATCAAAAAGTGGGCGAAGGACATGAACAGACACTTCTCAAAAGAAGACATTTATGCAGCCAAAACACACATGAAAAAATGCTCATCATCACTGGCCATCAGAGAAATGCAACTCAAAACCACTATGAGATACCATCTCACAGCAGTTAGAATGGCAATCATTAAAAAGTCAGGAAACAACAGGTGCTGGAGAGGATGTGGAGAAACAGGAACACTTTTACACTGTTGGTGGGACTGTAAACTAGTTCAAACATTGTGGAAGTCAGTGTGGCGATTCCTCAGGGATCTAGAACTAGAAATACCATTTGACCCAGCCATCCCATTACTGGGTATATACCCAAATGACTATAAATCATGCTGCTATAAAGACACATGCACACGTATGTTTATTGCGGCATTATTCACAATAGCAAAGACTTGGAACCAACCCAAATGTCCAACAGTGATAGACTGGATTAAGAAAATGTGGCACATATACACCATGGAATACTATGCAGCCATAAAAAATGATGAGTTCACGTCCTTTGTAGGGACATGGATGAAATTGGAAATCATCATTCTCAGTAAACTATCGCAAGAACAAAAAACCAAACACCACATATTCTCACTCATAGGTGGGAATTGAACAATGAGATCACATGGACACAGGAAGGGGAATATCACACTCTGGGGACTGTTGTGGGGTGGGGGGAGGGGGGAGGGATAGCATTGGGAGATATACCTAATGCTAGATGACGAGTTAGTGGGTGCAGCGCACCAGCACGGCACATGTATACATATGTAACTAACCTGCACAATGTGCACATGTACCCTAAAACTTAAAGTATAAAAAAAAAAAAAAAACTACTAGGCAATATGCTTAAAAAAAAAAAAAAAAAAGAATGATTCAACCAGGCCTATGAGAACTTCTCAAGCAAGAGTTGCCCATCAGAGAATTCTGCACTGGGTAGGAATGGGCTGACATTACAACCCCCATTGTGGTCAGTCTGGGGAAGGCATGGTAGTAGGCTAGGGGAAGTGTGGCCTTGGTATGAAATCAGTGAAGGGTCCAGAGAGGCCATAGCTGGGGCTGAAAGTCATCTATGCTCCACACAGCAGGAAATCTGAGATACATATTTCTATGACTATCACATGCAGTTATATTTGCTAATGTCCTTGTGTTTTGAAAAAAGAAGATAAAAATATTGATTAGGGTAGATTACACTAATAAATTAAGCATGGGCATTGTAATTTTTAGAGTAACCACTAACAAAAATTACTTCCAAACCAACAGAGTAGAAAAATATTTATGAAATTTCTATTTCTTTTAAAATTGTTTTTAAAAAAATGTTCAGCATTTTCTTCCTCTAAGAATGAACACAGAAATATTTATATGCCTTAGGAAAAATCCAACTTAGAATTTGAAATTTATTGGAAGATATATGTGGAATGCCTACGAATTTTCTTCAATAAATTTGGGTGAGTGAGACAAGGTCAAATGCCTTGAATCTTTATGATAAAACAAAAACAACTGTTTAAACTTTTTATTTCTGAAAAAATGAGATATTATATAATGGTAGTCATTTTTTATTGGACCTTAAAATTAAAACAGAACTTAAAATAGAACTTTATTTGGTGACAATGGATAAAGTGAAGCCAAATCATTATGTTGTGTCTTTACTGTGATTAATAGTAACCTGGACAAGCAATAAAGAGAAATGTGAAGATATATATATATATATATATACACACACACACACACACACACACATATATATCTTCATATATATACATATTTTGTTGTTGTTTTGTTTTTGTTTTCCAATAAAAGGAAGCATAATCTTTCTTTAGGAGTGACAGACTCAGAAAAATCTTCTTGAACGGATAATGGACACATATTCAAGAAACAAGAATAATCTAATGGAATGTGTCATAGTTGTTTATTAGAATATGAAGAAATAATCATAATACAATTTTGAATGGGCCAAGGGGTTCTTTACGATGCACTTAAGCAAAAGCTGATGTGCATTTTGATCAGCGCAGTTCTATTTTTATGTCACAGCAAGAAGGTTTAACAAACTCCACAAGCACACCTCAGTTTTAATGATGATCTCTGTCTTCAGTTTCCAAATGTTTGTGACTCAGCTTCAGAATGGGATCGATGCTTTTTGATTTTCCCTAGGATGGCTTTCCCAGCTACTGTGGACAGTAGTTAGCAATCCTGGGCTTGCAGCTGACCACACGATTCCTGTGTTGTGGACTGAACCTGACACTCTCCCCATCAATAACCCAAACATCTTGAGGAGTTAACAGATGTTTATAGATTCCATATTAGCAAGAAGCAGGTTTGAAAACCTTCCCTCATTACGAAGCTCTAAATGGATATTTTTGTTCTATTAAGACATGGTTTATATACAAATGTTATGTACACAAATCTTGACTGTGCAGAATTCAGTCATACTTTATTTCCTGTTGTCCATTCATTTGTCATGGGGATATTTGATGGCAGAAGTGTTAGGAACCACTAGATAATACTTTCTATTACCTTTGACCAATAATTCCTGTGCTTTTTCAGGTGGGGTATTAAGCCAGTTAGCGTTGCTCTTTCTCCTCCTGCCGTTCTCCTCCTTCTCCTCCTCCTCCCTGTTCTCCTCCTCCTCCCTGTTCTCCTCCTCCCTGTTCTCCTCCTCCTCCCCCTTCTCCTCCTCCTCCCCCTTCTCCTCCTCCTCCCCCTTCTCCTCCTCCTCCCCCTTCTCCTCATCCTCCCCCTTCTCCTCCTCCTCCCCCTCTTCCTCCCCCTTCTCCTCCTCCTTCCCCTTCTCCTCCGCATTCTCCTCCCCCTCCCCCTCCTCCTCCTCATTCTCCTCCTCCTCCCTCCCCTCCTCCTCCTCCTCCCCCCTCCTCCTTCTCCCCCTTCCTCCTTCTCCCCCTCTCCTTTCTCCTCCTCCTCCCCCTTCTCCTTGTCTTCCTGCCCACTGCTTCCCCTCCTCCTCTTCCTCCTAGTTCTCCTCCTCTTCCTCCTCATCTCCCTCCCCTACTCCTTTCCCTTTTCCATCTCTCTCTCTTTTTCTCTCCACTTTCTTCTTTCTCTGTCTCTCTCTCCCGCAAGACATTTCCTCTACAGATCTCAGCAAGGCAAAGAAAGGAATACTTAAAAAAATGAATCCTGATTCTTTTTCATTTTGGTAAGGTGAAAGAAATTCTGACTCCTTCATGATTGAAGTTTTCAGAAAAAGTAGTTTTATTAAACGCTGTAATGTTGCTATGTTTCGAGATCATTCTTTTGAAAAGGAGAAACGACTCTCAGATGACACTTGGTGCTGTTCTGACAGCTAATGAGGGAGGCATCATTGTGATTCTGAGGGCTTTTCATGTCACTGAGGCTGTTCTAGGATTCTGATTGATTTTTAGTTTTTAAGGCTCCCTTTTATTAAAAGGGTACAGCTTGTTTTTCATATACTATAAAAACCCCATAAACTGTCCAAAGAGATAGTTGGGGGTTGTTTCATCCATCCTTCTAAATAAGTCATAAAATCTTTTTAGACAGCATTCAACACTATGATATCAGAACATGAGTCAGACATTCGCCAAGGTGGAACTTAAAATAGGAATTGTTTAATAAAGCAGAGTTAAGAAGATACAAGGCTTATTAATTTAGTTTAAAGAAAATGAAATCCTGTATATGAAGTGACTAGCATAATTTCTTCATGGAGGTAGCAAACATTTGCTGGTTAACCTCCTGCATCAAAGATTTACTTGCCTTTCATGGTTTGGTGATGAAGTGGGTGTGTACCATCCACCACCATCTATCTGTCTACACTGCCCTATCTATTTCCTGAGGTTGGTGAGTGCTGCTGCTCCGGCAGCTCTTCCCAACTGGGATCCACAGAAACTTTGTATGATGCCTTGGCCAGTCCTCCACCAACCTCTTTGTTTCATGTAGTGGGGCAAGACCCAAGGAATTAGAGGGCCTTTCATAGGGCCAGATGGAATATCTGATACCTTTGTGCACAGCTCTGTACTTAGTTCTCAGTACATAGCAGAGGTGGTTTGCAATTTTGGCAAAGCGTTCTAAAGCCTGATGTTACTTTACTTTAGAATTAAAAACATCTATTATGAAAAATGGATTTAAATGATATGAATCATGTATACCTAAGCATAGATTTAGACTTATGCATCTTGCACTGTCTTTATATGCTTGAGTTTATATCAATTGAATCATCTTCATATTTTTCTTGGAAATATTATTTGATTTGGAAACATTGATTTAGTCCTGAGCATATTTATCTCAGTTCTTAACATTATGCTCACTCTGCCCACGAGAGTTTCTTTTTGTGACATATTTGAGAAATGCTAAAGAAACATCAGTAATGCTTGGGCCGTGAGACGTCAATCTAAAGTGAATAAGTGTCTATTTTTATTAGCATCATTAAGAATTTCCTCATTAAATTACCAATACTGACTATTCTGTGGTTTAAAAGATAATTTTATGGAATGGTTTTATATTTAAAATTATATTGCATAATTTTGTATTTTTTACTTTAAGTTTAAAAATTGCCTAACCTAATATATTGAAGGCAATTTTGAATTTGCTATATTTCTGACTAAAGACATAATAATCATAAGAAAAATGCTATTCTCACATATGTGGTTCTTTATATTGATTTTAGTCTTTTTATATTGTTTTCATTCACTAACTTTAAGTGAAATTTTAACTCATTGTTTTAATGGCTAATATTAGTATACAAACTGTTTTTAAAATTTTTCTTAAATAATTCTGTTTTCACAGTTGTGATACTGGTTTTTACATCCTTTCTAGATGATATTTAAACAATTTAGAGTACTGTAAAATTGTCTGTTCTCTGTCTCTGGATCAGCTGAAGATTGATGTGACTGAGGTTTGTATACATATCAATTCAGTTTTGTCCTTTGCCTTATGGGTTTTGTTTGGAGATAGTTCATCTAGCCTGGATAGCCAGTTTTGGACCCTGTAACGCTTTGTCTTCCTTAAGTGACCAATTTCAGATAAATTATTGCTGCTTTAAAAGACCGGCTTATGTTTGTTTCATATTTTTAGTGATTGATTATGAAAGAAACATTGAGGGCTTTTTCAGACTGTCACATAACAACACAATGTTTTCTGTCTTATACTGGAGCTTCTGTTTTTGCTTCAAAACCATTTATAGGAAAAAAATGATAAACTTCTTTTATACAATCATAGTTCTTTGCCTTCTTTTTTATTTTTATTTTGTTGTAAAAGCTCTATTAAGTACTCTTGGGCTTAGTCAAGAAACCTGATACCCACTCCAGCCTTACTAGGAAGAATTTGTCTTCCTATTTTATATTATATCATTTTCTCTACATCCTCTGTAAAATACATTCCGCATCCGCACTGAACTCCTTTTTCACAGCAAGGAAGGCAGGGTGCCTATCCTAGAGTTTCAGGTGCCTTAACTAAGCTCAAGGTAAATGGCTGTTTTTGCCACTCATATAAAACGGTAACCTCTAAGGATACAGAGGGAGATTTTTTCTTTCCTGCATAGTTGACAATTTGGGGTGCATAAAGAAAGCACAAGTGATAGATAAGAAAAGAGGAGGTGATTCATTGAGACTTGTTGACTCCCACATCCCCAACCTCACCTGAAGAGCTGGCTTTAAACCATGTTCATGAAAGCTTCTGGAGACTTTGGGACCAAGTGGCATATGTCTGGGGCCCAGAGAGTAAAATACCACCATATGTTTATGGAAGGCCATTCACCTCCTTCCTTCCAACACTCATGGCACAACTTAGGAACCCAGAGCAAGCTGCAGTAACAAGCTTTCCCAGGAGGACACGTAGAGTGCTGCTAAGGCGTCTTCATTCATGGGCCAGGCTCAGAGGATAGAGGAAGGTTTGTTGTTACGCACAGGTGTCCCATGACCCTGTGGATATCCTGACAATAGCAAGATAAATTTGAAGGTGGAGTCTAAAGCCTATTAGGAGACATGAGCCATTAGACAGTGATATTAAAGGCCTAAGACATTTGGATTAAAAAGAATGAGATGATAGAGAAATTCAAAGCCATCAGAGGTGTTTAGTTTTCCTTAATGAGTCTCCAAAGTGGCTGAGAAAGACTTCCTGATATTACTAGGAAACAGAATAATATAGTGATATAGCATGCATATTTGTCCCCTCCAAATCTCATGTTCAAATGTAATCTCCAATGTTGGAGATGCGGCCTGGTGGGAGGTGTTTGGGTCATGGGTGTAAATCTGTCATGAATGGCTTGGTGCCCTTGCCATGGTAATGTGTTCACATGAGATCTGGTTGTTAAAAAGAGTCTGAGACCTCCCCTTCCTCTCTTCCTCACTCTCTCGCCATGTGACATGCCAGCTTCCACTCCCTTGTGACATGACTAAAAGCTTCCTGGGGCCTCACCAGCAGGTGTGCAGATGCCAATGCCATGCTTATACAGCCTGCAAAACTGTGAGCCAAATAAGCCTCTTTCTTTAAAATTATCTAGTCTATAAAGGTATTCCTTTACAGAAATGCAAAAGACTAATACATACAGTTTTCACATATTTATTATTAAAATATCCAATATTTGGTACTTCATTCTATAAGAAACTCTTGTCGGATAGTACATTGTAAAATGTACACACACATACACAGAAACACAATATTTTTGTAAATTTCTCAGATGTAACAAAATATAACAAAAGGAGAAGATTCACAGATGAGTACTGTTTAGAAATTTTTCTTTAAAAGTTAACTTGAAAAGGGTTAAAAATAATTAAGTTTACCAAAGAAAGGACTAGTCAAGATGTCTTAGAGAGTAATTTATCCAATAAATGAGCCACATTAATTACATGTGCTCTGAATAAGTTAACATTATTCAGAAGGACTAAGGAAATCTTTGAAGTTAGATTAACTAGACTTTGAAATTTAGTGGTATCTTAATATTTACTTTGTAAAGCCACTTCGAAGTGTTTGCATCATAGATACTATAATCAATTTTAAAAATATTTATGAAGTATCTACTATATGCATGATATTGTTTTATGAAAGTATATCAGAGAAGAAAACAGACAAATATCTTTGCCCATATGAAGTCTGCAGTCTAGCAGGGTGACAGAAAATAAACAATAAATAATAAAGCTAAAAAAGATGTACACTATATATGTATATTTTAGAAGGTGATAAATGCTATGGGAAAAGAAAAATGAAAGAAGAGTAAGGGAGGTTATGTTTACTATGTAGCCTCATTGAGATGTTGTTTGTGCAAAGAATTGGAGAGAGTTTCCTGCTGTAAATTCACATAGCTTAAAGTAAACTCAAAAGATATATAGCTTATATAGCTCAAAGTAAACTCCAACAGTATGCTTCAACCATAGATCCTCCTATTCCAAATTGCAATTCTTATCCTGCTGTTATGAAAATAGCATAGCATAAAAAGCAAAGTAAATTCTTTTTTTCATCATTTATCCTTCTTGAATCTTGATGACTGTTCAGCAGTATGCAACTAAAATGGTTTCACCTTGGTAAGAATGTCTTTTCATTTCTCTTGACAGCATCAGCTAATCCAAAGTGTTCCATCAAAAAATATGAGCTAGCACTAAACTTCTTCAGATGGGTCTTAGTCAAGAATATGAAGGTGGAAATGATTATACAAATAAAAACAAAACAACTCTCCAAAGAGTAAAAATTATAAAATCTTAAGTTCAGTGCACAATTATGAGGATATAATTCCCCATTATCATAAAGTTAAAGATAAATACTGTTCTACCATTTAAAAATATGATTTCTGTGTGCCAGGTAAATAAATGCAGAAAATTATACACATATTAAGGAATGTGAGCTGAATCAACTTTCATTTACTTCATCGCTGTTTTCTCATTTGAAGTCCAAAGTTTACATTACTGACTTTCAACATCATTGGCAAGTATTTGTTCATTCAGTGATATGTGACAAGCCCTGTTACCTTATTGGGTTAAGATTTGGTTTCTGGTTTTCCTGATCAGATGAGACTAGCCCTTTCCCTGTTTCTCTTTCCCATTCACATTATGCTTTCAGACATAATCCCTTCCAAGGATCTTGTCAGGTGCTCAAATCTGTCTTCTCATTCAACTGAGTACTTCATCATGGACAAGTTCCCCAGGCCTACATGAGTGGAGGTAATAATGTAGAAATTACTCCATAATATGTGAGCTGTCAAATTGGAAGTCAAAATATTCACATGAAGACAACAATATAAACTGATAAATCACGTTCCTTGTAAGCAGAGAGAGAAAGACATTTTCAAAGATGTCTGTTTTTAAAGTCACCTGTAAGAGATTTAAAACTTTGATAGGGCTGGGTGCAGTGGCTCACACCTGTAATCCCAGCACTTTGGGAGGGTAAGGCGGGTGGATCACCTGAGGTTGGGAGTTTGAGACCAATCTGACTACCATGGAGAAACCCCATTTCTACTAAAAATACAAAATTAGCCACGCATGGTGGTGCATGCCTGTAATCTCAGCTACTTGGGATGCTGAGGCAGGAGAATCACTTGAACCCAGAGCAGAGCTTGCAGTGAGCTGACATTGTGCCATTGCACTCCAGCCTGGGCTACAAGAGTGAAACTCCACCTCAAAAAAAAAAAAGAAAAGAAAAAGAAAAAAAAAACAACTTCGATAGGCAGCAGAATCTTTTTTGAGAGAGGTGAAAATTGAACTGGCTCATAAATCTATAGTCATGAGAAATTGTCCCCCGCCAACCCACCATGGGTGCTAAAAGTACCCAGATGTCCTGAGGTCAGCAAACAGCTTATTGTTTTCTTGACATGCAGTGTATACATCATTACCAGGACACCATGGCTTACATTGCAGGACTAAGAGTTTCCCAGGATTACACTGGTCATGTAGAGTAAGGCTTGAGCATCTGTTCCTCGCTAAATATTTTTACTTTGGGGGGCCATGATTTTGTTTTGGAAGAGACCTATACATCAGAAATCTTTTAGGGAGTTGCATCTATCCTTGGACATTAATGATATCAAAACATTTTTTTCCATCTCAATAAACTTGCCTTCAAAGTTTCCCAAAACCTCCTTAACTGATACAAAATATTTAATAGAAGATTATTAATCAAACTTACTGTATTTTTTACTTTCTGCTACCTTTTTTTCTTCAAACTTGAATAGAAGAGCAAGAAATAGTGACAGGCCCATCAGAAACTCTGAACCCCAAGCATTGTCCATTGGCAATATATATCAAATGCTAAACACAGTACCTGGCTCAAGTAAGCACTCAATAAATGCAAAGCTATCATATTTATGATATAATGGTTTTTGATAAAGAGGTAAAGCAAATATAGGGATGATAGGCATTATTATTGCAATATCATAGGCTAACAGGTTGCCTTTTGAAGGAGTTAGATTTAATATGTTAAGGGAAGTTGAGTTACCTACATAGTAATTCACTATAATATACTGTGTTAGAATAAGTTCTATTTGTCTCGTTTCGTTCCTGATGCTGTGTATAACTAATAGAATCTCAGCATTTAATTATTTCTCTTAACATTTTATTGAGTAAATAATCTCAAAATATACAAAACTAGAGAAAATTATGATGCATTTCAAACAATTTCCAATTGTTCCATGATTCAATAATTATTATCTCACATTCAGTCTTGCTCCATCAATATCTCCACCTGTTCTTTGAGACACAAATTATTTTAAAGCCAGTATCAGTGTGATATGATTTCATCATAAATGCTTCAGTATGTATTTTATGCTGATAAGACTTTTAAAAATTGTAACCGTAATATTATCACACCTAAAAAATCAATATTTTTTTTAAAAAACGAGTGAATTCGGGCCAGGCACGATGGCTCACATCTGTAATCCCAGCACTTCAGGGGTCTAAGGCAGGCAGATAACTTGAGGTAAGGAGTTCAAGAGCAGCCTGGCCAACATGGTGAAACCCCATCTCTATTAAAAATAGAAAATTAAGATGAGCCTGGTGGCGGGCACCTATAATCCCAGCTACTCAGGAGGCTGAGGCAGGAGAATCACTCAAACCTGACAGGCGGAGGTTGCAGCGAGCCAAGATCGTGACACTGTGCTCCAGCCTGAATGACAGAGCAAGACGCAGTCTTCAGAAAATAAAAACAAACAAACAAAACAACAACAACAAAAACTAGTGAATTCTGTATAGCAGCATAAGGAAATGGGCACATCTGTCTTTGCAAAGCAAACAAAAAAAAAAAAGAAGTAAAAAACTGAACAAAATTGTCAAAACAACAATTTCAGCTGTTGAAAATCAACCATGTAGAAAACAAATTGGGAAGCGTTATTTCTTTAAAAACTGCTAGAAATTTGAGTTCTTGCCTGGGACTTCTCTCATCTTCTTTCAGGGAGCATGGCCATGGAAAAGTGTAGCTTCCCAGTGTGGGTGGGTTTGGCCATATAAAGTATCATATTTGCTGCCAGGGAGAGAGAAGCTAGAAGGACAAGCTTTGTCTGCTAAATGTGGTAAATTTGGTAAAAATTGACAAGGGAAAACTCACAGCTTTGCTAGGTCTGGTTGTGGTCTCATATCTAGAAAACGGGAGAGCCACGGAAAAGCTGAAATAGGCTCTTCATACATCTTAGGCGAACTGGAAAACTACATGCATACATGAGGGAGACTCTAGACAGCCCAGGGAAAAATTAAAACCCAAGTCATACTTGGAGCTGAGGGAACAGTTTAATGCACTTACAAAACTCCACAGAGACTGATCTACAGGACCATAATAGTATGAAGCATTGAAACACAAACTCTACCCAAGTCATTGGCTGAGTACTTTGCTATGCAGACGGAAGAGTGGATCATAGGAAATTAGGCCAAAAAATGTAAGAATTCTTAAAAATTGTGCAAAGATATCAGTGGACAAATAATGTAAGGACAAAGATCTTGAAAATTAAGTCCAGGCAAGTTACCAACACAAAACAAAAGCAAGGAATAAGAAAAGAATAGTAAAAAAAAAATCAACTCTCAGAAAAATAAAAACTAAATCCAAGACTGCTACATGATACTGTCTAAAGTGTTTGGTTTTTAAACAAACATTATGAGATATACGAAAGAATGGCAAAGAAAGCAGCCAATAAAAATAGATTCCCGGATGGGCCCAGAAGTTGGATTTAGCAAACACTCCAAAGAAGCCTATATATATATATATATATATATATATATATATATATATATATATATTCCAATAATGAAAGAAAACTATGACAATGGCTGGACAAATAGGGAATCTCAATAGGGAATTATAACTATAAAAAAGAATCAAATTTTAGAGTCGAGGAATACGATGACTGAAATGGTCTCAGAAGCAATTTTGAGATGCTAGAAGAAAAGAGTCAGTACATTGAATATAAAGCCATAGAAGTTCAAAGAACAGAGAGAAAAAAGTTTGGAGATGAAAGAAAAAGTGAACAAAATCTCATCCTATGGGAACATCGTCAAACACACTGACATATAGATAGCTGAAGTTCTAGAAGAAGAGGAGAGAGAGAAAGGAGTAGAAATAATGCCAAAAACTTCCCAGATTTGATTTTTAAATATTAATATAACAAAAACTCAATAAATTCTAACTAGGATAAACACAAAGATCTACACCTACACTCACCAGAGTTGATCTTAAAGCCAAAAATAAAAGGAAAATGTGAAAAGTAGAAAGAGAAAAATGTCTTTGTACAGGAGAGCAACTTTATTCATTTTTAAGGTGGTATACTTTAAAAAAATTAAACATTTTCTGTCAACTATTTGGTTACCTAGTGGGATAATGCTTACAGAAAAGGCAGGATAGATCTTGAACAATTCCTCTGTACTCATTACCAATTCCATTTTTTAAGCAATTTTCAAAATAATGAGTTGCCTTCTGAGCATTCTCCAGTGAGATTTTTTCCACTCCTTTTGTTTGACTCCTTTTTTTTTTTTTTTTTTTTTTTTTTTTTCCAGATGGAGTCTCACTCTGTCGCCCAGGCTGGAGTTCAGTGGCGCGACCTCAGCACACTGCAAACTCTGCCTCCCGGGTTCAAGCAATTCTCCTGCCTCAGCCTCCTGAGTAGCTGGAATTATAGGTGCCTGCCACTATGCCTGGCTAATTTTTGTATTTTTGGTAAAGACAGGGTTTCACCATGTTAGTCAGGCTGGTCTCGAACTCCTGACCTAGTGATCTACCAGCCTCGGCCTCCCAAAGTGCTGGGATTACAGGTGTAAGCCACCCAGCCCGGCCTCAACTCCATTTTTAAAATTATTTCAAAAGTAATTGATAGAAGCTTTAATTATTTTTAGATTGTTGCCTAGGTAATTTTTATTAACTCTCTTAAATGATGTCTTATTTTTCATTATATCTTCTAACTAGTTTTGGTTTTATTATAAAAGGCTGTTCATTTCTGTTCCATGATTTTATAACATACAATTTTATTTAAAATCTTATATAATTATAGTAACTTACCATAGATTATTTGAGGTTTCCAGATATTAATCATATCTTTGGAACATTGAATTAGTTCTACCTCTTCATTTCCAATTTTAATGCAGTTAATTTTCTTGTCAGTTATGTTGGCTGATAGCTTCAATGCAATATTAAATAATGTAGGTATCATTAGCATCCTTTCTTTTCTTCTTCTTGACTTTATCAGGCAAGTTGGCTTTGAGATACATACACACATACAAGTATAAATGTATGATAGTTGTGTGTGTTTGCATGTGTGTATACCTGATAAAGAGACAGTTAATGAAGTAACCACTAATTACTACCTTAATTGGCACTTTCAACAGGAAGTAGAGTTGAATTTTTCAAGTCTTGTCAGATTTTATGGCAATAGTTAATGTTTTTTTTTTCCTTAGCCTTATAACTATGATGATTAGTATTAACAAGTTGCCTTAGGTAACTTATTATGACCCTGCAATTCTGAGATACAACTCACTTGATCATAATGTATCATTTTTAAATGAACTGTTTACTTCTGTTTGATAATTTAAATTTAATATTTTTACATTGCTATTTATAAGTGAGTTTGGGCTAATTTTTTCTCAGTCGTTTTCAGGATCTCTCTTTATAAATAATTTGGTGTGCTCTGGAATAATTTAAGTAGCATTAGGGTTGTCTGACTTTTAAAGGTTCTGTAAAATTTCGTCTACTTTTTTTTCTGTAGCAGTTTATCTGTTTAGAATCTCTGTCTCTACTGTGGTCAGATTTTGTAGGGTGGATTTCTGTTTATCATTAGTTTATCAAAGTATGCAAGTTTATTTGCATAGTTACTTATTTAAATTAACTAATAGTCATATATTATTTTTTTAAGAATTAAAATGTAAGTTCATTATTTCTACTGTGTTTCTATTTTCTAAAATTAATTTCTGCATTTTCCCTAATAGTTCATGATGTATACTTTCTTTTGGTTTACTATTTTTGTCTTTCAATGTTTTTGAGTTGGAATTTAATTTACACATTTTAATTTTTTGATATAAATATTTAACGCTTTAAGTTTACTCAAATAACTAAGCTATATTCCATAGCTTCTGATACTATTTTCATTTTCAAGTATTTTTGTAATTTAGTTTTATATATTTTGACATAATTGTTATTTAACAGCATATTTTAAATTATTGATGTGGAGAGACCTTGTCTTAATTTATGCAGGCTGTTATAGCAAAAATGCCATAAACTGGGTGACTTATAAACATGATAAATTTATTTCTTACAGTCTAGAAGCTGGGAAGTCTAAGATCAAGGTGCCAGAAGATTCAATGTCTGGTGAGAGCTTGTTCCTCATAGATAGTGCCTTCTATGTGTCCTCATGTGGATACAGGGCCTAGCTTGCTCTCTGGGGTCTCTTTTATAAGGGCACTAATCTCATGTGTGAGGGCACAGCCTTTATGACCTAATCACCTCCCCAAATCCCCACCTTCTAATACTCTCACAGTGGGGATCAGGTTCCCATATATAAATTTTTGGAAGATACAAATATTCAGACTATAGCAGGCCAATTTTATTTCTTGATTTGGTTTTATTTGTATTATTTCAATTCTTTGGAAATTATTAGGTTCTATATGTGTACTAAGAAAAGGTCAGTATTTGCAAATGTTACACGCCCTTTTTAAAATGCATACTTTCTGTCTTCAAGGTTTAAAATTTGATGCATTTCTAGGTGATATGTTGTTTAGATCTTCTGTATACTATTTTTTTCCACTTGATTGTCTTGGATTGAGAGAGATTTATAAATATTTGCATCTGCTGTATCTTCTGCTATGATGTATATTGTTGCCCTATTATAAGTTACATAAATATGAATATCTCTTGAATATATTCATTTTAAGTGTCCCATTTGTTTGTTTCTTTTAATGCTTTTTTTTGGTCTGCATTCTTCGTTGATAGTAAGATTAAGACCCTCTGACCATGAGTTTCCTTTGTCCTGGCATATATTTGTCCATCTTATATTTTTAACACTTACGATTATCTTTGTTTTAAATATATCTCTTGTATATAGTGTATTGCATTTTGTTTCATAGCCTATCAGAAGTATATTTTCTTCTTCTTCTTTTTTTTTTTTTTTTTTTTGGTGGACTTTTGCTCTTGTTGTGCAGGCTGTAGTGCAATGGCACAATTTCGGCTCATTGCAACCTCCACCTTCTGAGTTCAAGCGATTCTCCTGCCTCAGCCTACCAAGTAGCTGGGATTACAGGCATGCGCCAACACGCCTGACTAATTTTGTATTTTTAGTAGATACAGGGGTTCTGCATGTTGGTCAGGCTGGTCTCGAACTCCCGACCTCAGATGATCTGCCCACCTTGGCCTCCCAAAGTGCTGGGATTACAGGCGTGAGCCACCACACCCGGCTGAAGTATATTTTCTTAATAGTTTAACAAGGTTAATTGACATCTATTAATACTATCAAAATGTTTGACCTCAGTTCTACAGTAGTATTTTATAGAGAGATAAACTGATACTCACATGTATATACATTTGTACATATACATTCATACACACACCAATGCATGTACAAATATATGTTTGTAATACCTATCGTCTACCTATCTATACGTCTGGCTATTGGCACATATTTGCATTTTAGTCTATTTACTTGAATATTGCTTTTATTCTCCTCTTTTATAGGATCTTATGTTTTTGGTTTTTACCTTGTTATATTATATCAATTATTACTATTGATATTAGCTAGTAATTCTTCTCTATCTTCCTTTTCCTTTACAATATAATTTGAAAAATATATATTTTTAAATCTCAGTTGGTAATCTTGTTCTTTGTGCATACATTCTCCTTATTCTGCAAAGTGTTACTGTAGCTGCATTGTCACTTTAGGAAAGCATATAACCACTTTGTCCATATAATATAATATTGATATCCCTTTAGTGATTCTAATTTCATGAAATTCACACTCAAGTAGATATGCTAGGAAGTGCTCATTGGTAAAATACTCCTTCAATTTCTCTGTCTTCGTAACAGTTCATTTAGAACCTTTAAACTTGAAGGACATGCTGGCTAGGTATAGAATTCTGGTAATTTATTTCTTTGAGTATCTCAAATATGTTACTTCATTGTCTTCTGGTATAAGGTTTTGCTGTCACAAAATGAAATCAACCTGATATTATTTCCTTAAAATTTATCTTTATAGCAGACACTAGATGCCCTTTAAGAAGATGGTACACTCATCCCCCAGCTGCTGTGAGTGTTGGCTGCCAAAAAACAACTGCTCATTTTCTCCAGAGGATTGCTCTTAGCTGATCGGGACCATCTTGCTGGGAGGTAGTATCCTCCTTTGAATATGGCCAACAGCTAATGACTCACTCACAGAAGACTATAGTACATACATAGTCTTTTGCACAGAAGACTTTCTTATGTACTATGTATTAAAAGACTAGACCTCTTGCCTAAACATAGAGACAAATCTCCAATGTGCATATCCTCCAAGGCACTCTTCCTCCTCTACACCTTGGACTATATCAAGCCTAAATTCTTACTCATGGTCTTCTTTCCTACCCAGCTTTCCTCACTCCTTCATAGATTCTGCTTTTTACTAAAGAATATATTCTCAATAAATCACATATACCCAAATTTCTGTCTCAGGCTGTGTTTCTAGGGAATCACCCCTTTTCAAACGTTCCTTTTCTTCATTCACCTCATTTCTGAGTAATGTTTCTAGTTTATGGTGCTTTTTCATTGATTATATTATTTTTTAGGCTTTCCTTAATGCTTTGTGAAGTATTACTCTTTTCACTTGTGTAACGGGTATTCTTTTTAAATTACCTTCACTGTCTATTTAATGGTTATTTTGCTCCTTAGTTTCTTTTTTCCTAAAGTAATGTATAAGTTTCAACAGCAATATATGCCTTTGTTCATTTAGATGAGTAATTTTTTTAATTTTAGGAGGAAAGGTAAACTAGAATTTCTTCTTCTACCTTCACAGCTCTTGAGATCCTTTGTCTGATTCATTTTCAAGGTAATTAAAATTATGACTATAATTGCTGAAATATGCCAGCTTCTTCTTTCCCAGTTTTAGATGAAACTTCGTATTTTTCCCTACTATTTTTCCATTCTACCTTTTTCAATTTCTCCATAGTATAGATTATATTGCTAGCAGTTTCTCTCAGGGAGACTATCCTGAAAGGGAGCTTTAGTTTGTTTCCAGCGTTTAAGAGGCCCAGATAACCCCAGTGCCATCTGACTTTTTGAGCCACCCCACACAGTCATGAATTGATGCCTGTCTACCTCTGTCTCAGTTTCAGTTAGTCTTCTCTGATTGGCCATATGGTTTTCAGTGAGTAGTTGTTTATGACAATGTTGGGGGAGTGGTGGTTCTTTGGTTTTCAGCATAGTTGTAATCATGTTACCATCTCTATAACTCTTCCGGCTCAGTTGCTGATTCCTTGTGGATTTTATTGTTGTCATCGATTTGTCTCCATCTTCTCAAGTTTGAGGGTTAGTGATGAGACATTTTTGCCTAATTTTGTTGTATCTGTTGACTCTAGGTTTCGGGATTTCTGGTCTAATTGCTGTGTGGTTTATGGTACAATTTAGGGAGATTTAAAAGCTATACCATCACCATCTTTCCAGAACACTCCAAATTTGGCTATATTTAGTGTTTATGTTTAAAGAGGAAAAACTCTATATAATATGTATGTATGGGTGTACACAAACACACACAGAGAGAGAGAGAGAGCAAGAGAGAGAATAAAAAGTGGAACAAACTTCCAACATCTGGCAAACTGAATTAATGATTTGGATTACCAATTTGGGTCTTACTGATTAGCTCTGGAGGACTGTAAGATTTATGAACTGCTTGGCTTGTAAATTGAAAAGGCCAGGAGATTTCCAGACTATTTCATGAATTAATGTTTAACACCCTTAGCTTAATGGATATTTTTGTTTCTAAACTTTATGACATGCCAAATTGATGCATAAAAGGAGTCTAGAATTACAGGTAGTAGGGAAAAATGCATACAATTCAAATGTGGCTTAGTTTCTCTGCCACCAAAAAGCCTTGGCTTTCTTCCTTGAATTCTATCTTCTTTAATACTGTTGGTGTATTCAATAGGTTTCTGAGAAACTTTTTAACATTTTTTTGAGATTGGGTCCCTTGGAAGGTTAGAGAGAGGGAGTAAGTGTTAGCCTAGGTACAAGATCATAGCTTTTAAACGTATGTTGTTACGATCTTGTCACCTTGTGAAAAGAGAAATAAGAATCATGCTGATGTGTTTAGGTTCAGACACTCAGACTGCCTGTGCTTAGGCTTGTATTTAAGTTAAAAAGCACTTTCAGCAAAAGCTCAAATTGTTTTAATTGCAAGTTTTTAGTGAACCTCTTACTCTCTGATGAGATAAAGCCCTTAAGCCAATAAAAAGTAAAGTTCTTCTCTGTGGACTAGGTGTTCAGGTTAAATAAACCTCTACCAGTAGTATAGACATCTCTGGGTAGCGAAGCCCATGGGAAGCAAGGCCTGCCTGCCCAGATGTGGCCCAGTGGAGTTCTGTGGATGTTGTTCCAGATGTTGCTCTAGCCCTGGAAACCAACTCTATTCTTCCAATACCTTTCCAGTCCCCTTTCTTACCCTAGAACAAGGGGTGGCAAACTTTTATTTTAAGGGCCATAGAGCAACTCTTTAATTCTGCTGTTGTAGTGAGAAAGCAGCCATATACAAAAGCCATGCCTGTGTTCTCATAAAACTCTCTTTACAAACATAGTTGGCAGGCTGCATATGGCCTGCAAGTCATAGTTTCCAATCCTCACACTAAAACAAGAATCAAATTAGAGGGTGAGGCCTAGCCAAATCACAACACAAAAACAGCATTTAATACAAAGACCATTACTGACAACTTCCATCTTAAGAAAGGAGATGCCATTCACAGAAAAGGAGCATGCTTTGGGACCAAGTTTGGGAGAATGGGATTGTGGGTACCAACGGGAGCAGGAAAAAGTCATTTCTTCACTTTCCTTTCTTATGTACTATATATTAAGAAAAGTCCTTTACCTTATGTATAGCTCTTTGTGTTGTACAATGAAACTATATGGGCAGATTAGAGAGAAATGTGAAGATTCCTTTGATGAGCTAACAAAAAACCCTTTTACAATGCTAATGCCTTCCAAGGCAAATTACAACAGAAGTGGCTGTTTGCTTGGCTAAATCCACCATTTATTATATCAGTGATGCAATATTTTATGAGAACAGAGACTTGGAAGTAGGAAGAGAATATGAGTCTCTCCCCACTTCCTTCTCAACTCCTAAAAATGGAAAATAAAGGCATAAAAAATATCTAGAGCTTAATAGCAGCATTAGAAATTTCAACCCAATAGGACCAAAAAGGACTATATGATTATTGTGAAAGTTTTTTGAAACAGTTTTTCCTTAAGTGTATAACAAAAAGTCACATATCCTTTAAATAAAAATATGAAGTAAAATTTGTTTGAAATGGACTTTATAATGGGGACGTAAGAAAGAACAAGACTTGGGACCATTTTTGGTGCATGAGAAGTCTAAGGCATCTTGTGAATTCAATCTATATGTTGGGAAAATGTAGGTATGGTAAATAGATTTTGAATTTTCAATACCTGGTTAAAAAAATAAGAAGTGATTTAAAGAGATCAATTTTAAAACAATTCTGTTTCCCAAATTGACAGCAAAACGTCTAATTATTAAGTTTATAAATATCCCATTTTTCTTGGTCTCTGCCTTACCATTTCACATGTGGGACTATCTATTATTATAAATAGAAAAAATTTCCCCCATGCATACTTTTCTTACGTAAATCAGATGTATGCTACCTAAAAGTCTCACTAACAGAAAATAAGGCAGTACTCACTAGGGCAGATGGTATAAGGAACTTGAAAATTCCTGGTGCTGCCAAAATTCCAGTTATTGGACCAAAAGCTGGGCATTATTGCAATCAGTGTGTTGAAGAGACATCTGCACACCCATGTTCACTGCAGCACTATTCACAATAGCCAAGATATAGAATCAACCTAAATGTACATCTACAGATAAATGAATAAAGAAAATGTGGTATATATCCCACATTGGAATACTATTCAGCCTTAAAACAGAATGAAATCCTTTTATTTGCTGCAACATAGATGAGCCTGGAGAACATTATGTTAAGTGAAATAAGCCAGGGACAGGGAGACAAACACTGCCTGATCTCACTCATATGTGTAATCCAAAAAAGTTGATTTCAGAGAAATAGAGAGTAGAAGAGTGGTCACTAGAGGCTGGGAAAGAAAGTGGGGAAGTCTGAGAGAGACTAGTCACCAGGTGCAGAGTTACATTTAGACAGGAAGAATACGTTCTGGTGTTCTATTACACAGTAAAGTGACTATATCAAATAATAATGTGACGTATATTTCAAGGCAGCTAAGATAGATTTTGAATGTTGTCATCACAAAGAAATGATACATATTTATGGTAATATATATGGTAATTACCCTGATGTGAAAACTATACTACGTATACATGTGTTGAAACATCATATTGTACCCCATAAATATGTATAATTATTTGTCAGTTATAAATTCAAAAAAATGTTTTAAATTATGACTGAGATTACAGGTTATATAGAAAAATAATGAAATATTTGTCTGATCACTAATAAGCAAGTAGCTTTGTGAACAATTTCATGTTATCCTTTTTCAGCTGGGTGCTTTGGCTCATGCCTATAATCCCAGTACTTTGGGAGGCCGAGGTGGGTGGATCTCCTGAGGTAAGGAGCTCGAGACCAGCCTGGCTGACATGGTGAAACCCCGTCTCTACTAAAAGTACAAAAATTAGCTGGGTGTGGTGGCATGCACCTGTAATCCCAGGTACTCGGGAGGCTGAAGCAGGAGGATTGCTTGAACCCGGGAGGTAGAGGCTGCAGTGAGCTGAGATCATGCCATTGCACTCCAGCCTGGGTGACAAGAGCAAAAACTCCATCAAAAAAAAAAAAAAAACACCTTTTTCAAATTGATTATTTTGACAGTAAAATAATATTTTCATAAAACAACCTGTTAATTCCAGTAATCCCCAAGAAGAGTGAGCGTAACACAATTCCAAAAGTAACATAGAAGGTTTTAAACTTATTATTAGAAGTTGGACAATTACATAGGGTAATATATCAAGTCATGGAATGTACAGTTTTTATGGTTGAGCTTTGAAAAGTACCATATTATCCCTATTCAAACAGAAGTTGGAAACCTCTCCTCCAGGAAGGAAAAGACTTTCAGGCTGGATAAATTGTTTACCAATGTCTGTTCAACAACCCTAAATTTCAAAACACTAAATCTGTCTTCTTCCTTGGTACTAGGAAGCATTTTTTTTTTTTTTTTTTTTTTTTAGTGATAGAAGGTAGAAAATGAGCATTTGGTGCTTATGTAGAGACTGGTGAAAATAACACAATATGCGATAGCTCTCAGAAGCAAAAAGTATTATTGATCATGTTCTATGATGAAACCAAACATTGCATAGTTCCCTCAATAATCAAAGGTATGGCCGGGCATGGTGGCTCACGCCTATAATCCCAGCATTTTGGGAGGCCGAGGTGGGTGGATCACTTAAGGTCAGGAGTTTGAGACCAGCCTTGCCAACACGATGAAACCCCATCTCTACTAAAAATAGAAAAATTAGCCGGGAGTGGTGGCGGGCACCTGTAATCCCAGCTACTCAGGAGGATGAGGCAGGAGAATCACTTGAATCCAAGAGGAGGAGGTTGCAGTGAGCCAAGATGATGCCACTGCACTCCAGCCTGGGCAACAGAGCAAGACCCTGTCTCAATCAATCAATAAAGTGTAATCTTATTTGTGTTAAGTCTTTAAAACATTTATACAGATTTAATCATTGTTTAAACTACATTTTCATTCAATTTAAAGAGTCCTGAAACCTAAATATGAGTTGTATTATGTTTTGATGAAGTAGAAAAAAATATGAAATTTTTAAGAAATATTTTTTCTTTTGAAGATTTTTTTAAAGAAAAAACAGCTTATTGAGGTATGATTGGTATGAGAAGCTTTACATATATTATGTATACAACTTGATGAGTTTGGAGATAAGTATATACCCATGAAACCATCATAACAATCTATGTCATAAAAACCTATCTATCATCTCCAAATATTTCCTCCTTCACTCTTTATTATTTTGTGTGATAATAACACTTAATGTAAGATCTACCCTCTTAGCATTTTTATTTTTTTTTTTGAGACAGAGTCTCACTCTTGTCATTCAGGCTGGAGCACAGGGGTGCAATCTCGTCTCACTGCAACCTCTGCCTCCCGGGCTCAAGACATTACAGGCGTGTGCCACCATGCCCGAGTAATTTTTTTTTTTTTTTTTTTTTTGTATTTTTAGTAGAGACAGCATTTTGCCATGTTGCCCAGGCTGGTCTCAAACTTCTGAGCTCAGACAATTTGCCTGCCTAGGCCTCCCAAGGTGCTAAGATCACAGCTATGAGCGACTGCGCTCAGCCCAAATTTTTAAGTATGTAATACAGTGTTGTTAACTACAGCCACTATGTTATACAGTAGATCTTTAAGACTTACTCATTTTGCACAACTAAAATGTTGTACCCTTTGACCAACACCTCCCTGTTTCCTGCTCTCCCAGCCCCTGGTAACCACCCTTCTACTCTCTGCTTATATTTTAGATCCCTAGTATAAGTGGGATCCTATAGTACTTGTCCTTTTGTGTCTGGCTTATTGCACTTAGCACAATGTTCTCTAGGTTTCTTCATGTTGTTGCAAATGGTGGGAGTTCCTTCTCTTTTAAGGGTCAATAACATTCCACACATGTATATATCACAGTTTCTTTATTAACTCTCAAACTTTTTAGATTTAGAAAAGGAATTTAAGGAAGTATACTTCTTCTTCTAGCTGTCAAGTTTTGAAACTTCCCCCATTTTTTAAAGATGTTAAACAGTACAAAATTTCCATTTTAGATAAAAATATATAGTTTTACTTTGAAGTTCCTCAGAAAGAAGTTTCCTAATATTTGTACTGAACTTGGGCTAAAATTTTTTAGAGAAATAATAATTTTCAATTTGAAAACCAAATTCAGCAAATGATTGCATTTACCAGTCACCTCTATATCTGAGATATTCATTTGATATCACTTCTAATATTTCAGTATTATCTGCAATTTCTTAGACAGGGCTCACAGAGTCTATGCTAACATGCAATTCAACCTATCTTTTATGAACTGCATAACCTTCTCAATATATTGCTTATAAATGCATTGAAATAGTGTCATTTATTTTGCAGACGTCAGAATACTATTGTGTAAAGAATTATCAAAATTCACACAATTTTGGAACCCCTCAATTTTTTGTCAGAAACTAATTTAAATTACTTTTAAATGATAATTATGACATTATGTGTAAAAAGGTCTTTGCTCTGCCTTCCTAAACTTTGGAGAAACCATTAGACATCTACCCATTATCAACATTATCATTATTTCTGACCACTCAATTATGTGAAAATTAACCCTGATTTGCTGCAGATGCATTTTTATAACTCTGTTTAGGTTAGTGTCAGTCTTCTCTCTGATAAAATGGAAATGAAGAGACTCTTTTTAATTAAGACAGTCTTTGGTGCTTTATGAAGGCATTTTATCCAAATTGACAGCCAGACCACTATTATTCCAGGGGTTATTGTATCACATTCAGTTGAGTTAATGGAAACAATACATTCATACTTTCTGCATCATTTTGGATGTTATTATCTGCATGGATTTATTTTTCTTCTTACAGAATTGTTCAGATCATTCTGTCAACTCATAAATGCAAACATTTCTTTTTATATTTCTGGTTTCGAACAACTAAAAAAAAGTTTTCTTTATGAACGGAATAGATTCATCGTATTCCTTTAACAGTGAGCACTATTTCCTAGCAAACAAATATTGTCAACATTGAATGTCAGGTTTTTTCCATTTGCTTCAATGTGTTTTGTGTGAAAAGATCATTTATCTGCAAGAGTTTCATCACAAAATCTACTTTCACTCCAAAAGCAATGGTTTCAAATGCATACTACTTTTTCATGGGTTCTAATTTTCTGGTATTATTTTTTCCATTGGAAATTTCTGGTTTTGTTTCCAAGTAATTATAGATGCCTGGAAAAATACATCATAACTACAAACCAACTGGACGAAAATTCAAATATTAAAAGAGCAAAGCAAACACAAAATGTTTTTAAGTTGTACAGTGTTGACATGAATAAACAGGTTTATGTGGAGAGGTTATGCAATTAAAATATCAACTATGTTTCATTTGTTCATGTTTTCTTTTTTATAATTTGATTTATATCTTAATAAAAAGTCTTTTTTACACTGTCACAGAACAAACAAAATCACTGCTGTATTTCACAGTTTGTGTAATTATTGATTTGTAGATTTTTATATATATATATTTTGCACCATGGAGAGTAATAGCAGCAAGTGTTGTGGCTGCAGAGAATAACATAGTCATGATTTTTGAATGGCATTTCTTCATTTGTTTGGCGATGAGTCAGGGAGAAACCCTGTTAGAACCCCAGAGCCACTGTGGTGTGATAGTAGAAGTTAGCTACCTTTCTAAGTCTTCAGTCTCTCCCAGGTCCTCATTAGTGTTATCTGTTTCCAAACAGTCTGTAGCTGCATTCAGTTTTATCACATGTCAAGTCTTCCACAACTTAAATTCCACTCTCCATCTGAAACATACAACATAAAGGAAAATAACAACAGCCTTATAATACTGGAAAGGGAAATCCCAGGGCTCTCTACTCAGATTTATAATCTTATCCCTGCCATTTCTCTTCCTGTTCCCACGGTGTAAAAGAAAACAAAAGTTACCTGCAAAATATTCCTGTATATCCCAAAGCTTGATTCAAAAATCTAATAATAGATTAGAGATGTCTGCTTTCAATCTGGAGTAACAGGGACCAGATTTGCCATCCACCTGAAATAACCAAGATACAGACAAAAAGAATGAAACAGTATTTTTCAAGACACTGAACATCACTGGCAAGGAAGGATAAGAATCCCTTAGAGATGGAAAATGAGTAAGGTAAGCCTTGCAGTTTCACTAGCCCGCTGCCTGAAGAGAGCCCCAGGCCACGAGCCGAGAAGGAAAGTCCATACAGAGCCTGGTGGACAACCTGAATTGAAGAGATAGAACTGGGTGTCTAAGGAGACAAGGCAGATAGAGTTTGTGGGGTGGTACTCTACAATGAGGGGGCTGCAGAAATGAGATAAATTTCTGGAGGTCTTCAGAGGACCCTCATGATTCTTCAGTGCCATACTAATCAGTGCATGCATGTAAGAAAAAAACTTGAGGTAGAGAAAGAACTACTCAGAAGAATTAGAGACAACAGTGCTCATAACTTACAGGAACAGTGCTTGTTCTCACAAGCCAGGCTGGAAAACTTCATGATTCACAGAGTATTGAGTAGAGTACACAGACGAGCTTGCCGTGCTATTTACCCAGAATAACAAAAGCATAAGTTCAGTAAAAGACTTGCATATAAATATTCATAGCAACCTTCTCTGTAATAGTTCCAACCTGAAAACAACCTAAACATCCATCAGAAGATAAATAGATAATCAAAATTGTGGTATAGCTTTATAGTGGAACATTAGTAAGCAATATAATAAGTGAACTATTGATATACACTGTAGCAAATTATGCTGAGTAAATGAAGTCAGACAAAAAATGAGTACATGCCGTATGCTTCCGTTTATATGAAGTTTTGTATTAACAATAGCAGAACTCATCTATAATTATAGAAGGCAAAGAGGAAATCTGTGAGTGAGTGAGAAGGAGAGGCTGAGGATCCTCCTTGGAGAATCCTTGGGTAGAGAGATTACAATAGTTCACAGGAGCAATTTGGGGAGTGATGTGTATGTTTATTATCTTGCTTAGAAATAATGGGCATGTTTATTATTTTGATCATGATTAAGGTTTCACAGGTGTGTATATATGTGAAAACTCATCAAATTGTGTACTTTAAATGTCAGTTTATTTCAGGTCAATTATATCTTAATGCTGCTTAAGAAACTGAAAAAAATTAAAAACAGATCGAATGAATCCAGCTATGAGTGAGTTAGTCTTACAAGTCTAAATGTCTCTTTGTCTTTAACTGGGACACATTGTGATATTATATTTATCTACTTCCAAAGATATAAAAATAGGCTGGCAATTTTTATTCTGAGTATAATGTACAAAAGCTCATAATCCTATATATTGTAGTAGAAGTTCAAAAGAATTTGGGATGAATTACTGCATTCTCATTCAGATTTGCTCATTACTCATTCTTAATCTAAAAAGTTAGCAAGAAATAGGATTTTTAAAACATGTCATTCATAGGAGACAGTTTACTCTGGTGATTTTTGAATTTTGACCATCTCAGAGTACACTACAAATGTTTTTAACATAGAGATGGCTATCCCAGCTCTGGGAATTGTGATTTACTAGATTTGGATCTTCTTTTGTGGGTTGTTCTGGAATTTTCTCTGGATTTGTGAAGTCTTCCGGAATGAAGCAAAAGGTGACTTCTAGTGAAATCCATATGTCTCCCTGAGCAAAATATTCTAAATATACAGCCTGAGCATTTGGCAGCTGTGTGTGTTTCAGTACAGTTAAGGTCCTAAATGAAAACCTCAGGAAGGCACAACAATATGCTTGGAGGAGCAAAGGTTGTGACATATACTACAAGCCAATAAGCAAGGAAAAGTTAAAACTACAGTGGAGACTGGTGACCCAGTCAGAAGGCTTGGTTTTGAGTGCTTATGAACATAAACAAAACCTTTTTACCCATTTTAAATTTGATTTTCCCACTCTAATGTTGAAATCATAATAATATCTACCCAACTAAAAGAGTGTAGAGGATCGATACAATGTATGTAAATGTAGGTTGTAACTTTTGAAAGCATTACTAAATATTATCATTATTTATTTAGCATCAATTCTCAAATGTTCTCTTTGCACTAAGCATTTTCATAGATGTCTTTCAATTGTATCCTCACAATTATCCTATGAAGCTGGTGTTGGATACATAGGTTTAATAGGCAGAGAAACTAAAGCTTAGATGGATAAAAACAGGTCTGCAGGGCCACAGTGCAGCAGTGCAGACATTGGGCAATTCTGGCTGGTTTCTAGTCCCAGACTTCCTCTATCCACTCTGGTATGTACCCAGTTATGTCAGTTTTAGAATGAGTGGGGAAGTGTGGGAAACCCATTTCAGGTATTCTAAAGGAGCCCCTTGGTGAGGAATTTATAACCATGAACTTTAATTGCCAGAACAAGGAAAACCACTAAATTGTCTACAGTATTCTGTGCAAAACAAAACAAAACAAAACCTCCTAAAACTATATCCAAAGGACAATTGGAGGGAAAATGAATATAAGCTGGATAAAAGTTACATATTGGTACAGACAACACTTTGCTTCCAAAATAGCTGGGGACAGTGAAATGAATAGCCTCACCAGCTTTGTGGTAGATTTTGTTCCCAAAGAGGCTGAGTACTCAGGAAACAGGAAAGCACCCAATAATATCACAAAGCCCCAGTACTGCTAATGAGCTTCCCTGTGCATATAAATGATGCCCTTAATGACACCTAAACTGTAACATAGACCCTAGGGAAAATGTAGCTTTTGAAACTATGATTGCCACAAAATGCCTTTCTCTAGGAACTGACAATTACTCAAGTTGTCATTAATTCCCAGTGTAAAAAGCTAATGCAAACAATGCTGGAAATTGCATCCAAGTTCTGCTAAAAATCAGGTCATGTGTAAATACAGCTAATGCTAAGAAGCAAAGTGCAGGAAACAACGCCAGCATCAGCAGCATCTTTGACTACAAAGAATAACTACATGACACCAAGCTCAATTTAAGCCTTCACGCCCACATCAGTAGTTCTGCATCACCAATGATCAAAGCCATCAACTTGAAGGAGACTCTAATAACGATAGGGAGTTGGGTATGAGGGATTACATTTCTTCACTACATCACTTTTTATTACTTACTGTCTTTAATAAAATATAGTTTTAGCAAATTGCTAACAGCTTCAGCAGCTGGAATTTGTAGGGCAGGAATGAGGGATTCCAAATTTTTGAGAGATTCTGAGCTGTTGTGTACTGGAGCCTGTCGTCACTATTTGCACAGTTTAAACCCATGCAGACTGTGTACCTGATCAACCCTATTATTTCCTGTCATGGGTCTGCTTGCTGTCTTTGCCCTGCTAGCAGGGAATCCTTATGACCAGGGTTCCTTTCTTCCCCTGAGAATAAAATATAGATTCAAAGCATCTTGGAAATATCTGCACTGTGACTATGAAAGAGGCAATGAGATTGCATAAGGGGATGGGGAGTGTACAATCAGGTTGGATGCAAGGCGGGAGCTTAGTTGTGTGAGTCATGAGTTTATATGCACGCAGAGGTATGCACGCTGCTTGGCAGGAGGAGAGGATGGTTGTAAAATCATGAAGAATCCAGGATTCAATCTAAGTACTCTTTAACACCACTTAAGTTTTCCTTTTGATTGTACCTTGCTGTCTCTCTTGATACATAGATAATTTCCCCTTTCACATTTTGTTGCCATTTGGTAGTTGACGGTATAAACCACTTTATAATAGAGTAAAGCAGAGGCCACTGTGAGGGAATATGATTGAAATAAAAAGAGTGGGTTTAAGATTGGGAAGTCTGAGGCCTAACACCTTTCTAACCTTAAAGCACTTAAACTCAGCTTCAGTTTCCTTGCATGTTTAGAGAGAAAATTAGACTATACATCATTACAGGGATGGGGGTACCTATATTAAGTGGGGCTCAGTGACTCATAAGGGCCTTTTATCTTTATATTGTTGTGGTTTAACATGTTTAGAGCTACATAGAATGTTTGCTATTATTATATACTAATATTCAGCCTGTGTTTATATCACACCAGCACAAATAGTAAATCAACAAGGCAACTCCATGGATTAAAAAAAAAAGGCAGCCAACTCAATTAACTGGCTGAAATGTCTACCTAATAAAAATTTTTCCCTTCCTTTTTTTTTTTCACTTGAGGCAAGCTAGGCATTAATGCCAGTTTGCACTTTAATCTAGTATGCAATGATTTAGATCATCCCCATCTGACTCATTCACTTGCCAAGTAATCACATTCATTGCCTGGCAATTTTTCCTAGAAAACTTTTGTTGTACAAAAATATATTTTTTAAATCACCAACCACTTCCAATAGATATTAATAGAAACAGGGTAGACAGAATACAGGTCAAAGCGGTATTGGTTTGCTATGAGCATGAAGTAAAAACAGTACTTTTTTTTTTTTTTTTTTTGCCTCCGGGTGGCCTGGTTGAGTTTAAATACTTAAAAAGCTTTTAATTTACATAATGCATACATACATACCTCAGACTCTAGATTCAGGATAGGGACAGAGAGCATTTAAAAGCTTAGATAGAGAATTCCAGCTTTGTCACTTGCGAGCTTTTAACTTGTTCAAGGTATTGACCACTCTGAACTTTGATTTCCTCACCGGTAAAATGGCTGTTATAATCCTATAGTCATGCAATGCAAGGGGAAATTGATTGATCGATTGATTGATTTTGAGACAGAATCTTGCTCTGTCACCCAGGCTGGAGTGCAATGGTGCGATCTTGGCTCACTGCAACCTCTGCCTCCTGGGTTCAAGCAATTCTTCTGCCTCAGCCTCCAGAGTAGCTGGGATTACAGGTGCCCACCACCACGCCTGGCTAATTTTTGTATTTTTAGTAGAGTCTGGTTTTACCGTGTTGGCCAGGCTGGTCTCAAACTCCTGTCCCCAAGTGATCTACCCGTCTTGGCCTCCCAAAATGCTGGGATCATAGGCCTGAGCCACTGTGCCTAGCCAACGGGAGTTGAATTAATCCACATAAAGCATCTAGAGTATCACCTGACATATACCAAATGTTCAATAAGTATTAGCTAAGATCACATAGGCTTATAAAACTTAAATTTCTAAGTTTTCTGAGCTTGAAGTCATTGCTATGATTGAGGTTTTGCTGAATATTGATCATTTTAAACTATCTTAACTATACATTTTTCTTTGTCTATTAGCATTCAATTTTATATAGTAGCAAATATAAAGGAAGTATCTATAACATGAAACTAATATTTATTTTCTTAATTCAAAAATCATAATGCTTCAAATACCTGGATTTCTCGGTTTTAAGCAGTTGAAGTTTTCCATCCTTTAAATTCTTTTAAATTCCCCCCTTTACCTTATAGAGGTTAAAGGTCTATACGACTTTAAAGTTTAAGACCTTAAAATTCCTTGAAGGAATTTAAAACCTTAAAGATTGTATAGACCTTTGATGTGTCTACACACACACACACACACACGCACAATCTCAAATTAAAGCATGATAGAGATTCATTCTGGCACATAATATATCTGATCAAAAATATAATCCACTGATTTTTTTCCCTGAATCTTCCCTCCTTATCTCTCCTATCCCTCTGTTGTTTATGCAACCCTGCTAAACATCTATAATTAAATCTTGGACAAACAAATCAGCACATCATGCCATATTTCAATAGAGATGTGTCACAGGTCCCTGTGGGTTGCCCTTGTGTCTACTAAACAGCCCTACTCTAAACACAGATTCCTACAGCTGCTTTCTGCCTATCCATGGACTAGCTCAGCTCCAGCCAAACAGGAAGTCAGACTAGGCTCCAGACACTGTATTTCTATACACAGAACTTCTGCATGATTTTGCTGCCTGCAGGAACTCCAATGAAGTGATGGGTGACAGATAGAACAAACCTTTTGGAGACATGGAAAGACTGCAACCTTGTGCAGATCCTAACCAGATGCCTTAAAGCTATTTATTTATTCCCCCCTTTTCCTCTTTTTGCAAAAGCAATTTAAGTTTAACAAATTTTTATATACAACAAAGTGTTGTCATGTGAGCCCTTGAACATTTGACTTAAGAGCCAAGAGGTTAGAAAATTGTTTGAATTTCATAAGGAAAAACAGATGTGGTTTCAAAGTTTCATGCTAATGGAATTCAGGCTGTGGGAAGGTGCTGGAAGCCTTGCTCTTCTCTGAAGTGGCCACGTTTTCGTTTATTCACCAAACCAAAGGCCTCAGGCTGGGTGGCTTGGAGAGGTGGGTTAAAGCCATTCTCTCATTCCTCCCACTTAAAAAGATATTAGTGAATTTATAACAAATGTAATAGGCCAGTTTTCTTGTTTATTTGATACATTCTATTTTGGCAATATTAGACTGTGAAACTGAAAGCCTGTAGGAATAATTATGAATAGTGAACATTTTATAAAGTGTCTTTGCTTTTCTCCAGTGTACTGACTAGTGAAGCAATTTATTCTATAAACACTAAAATGTAAAAAAATCACTATAGAATCTAGAACAGAGGGGAACAATTTCTACATCAGATCTCATAATTATCTCATGTGACATGTTGTCACCGCAATGTTAACTTCATCCACTAGTTCCCAAACATGTCTGATTATTTGTAATTTGGGATGTTTTACAAAAGCTTCAATTCTCTAAAGCAACGTCAAATTTATAAAATCAAAGTAGCCAGGGGCAGAGTCTGAAAATTTGTATTTTTCAAAATCCTCAACTGATTTTGGTCACTAACTTAATTTCGGAAACACTCATCCACCCAAGAGATTTGTCAATTGCCTGGTTAGTTGCATCAAGGCAAATTGCTACTGGATGTTTCATAGCAAAAAGCCAACACTTGATGCTAAGGTGCCTAGAATTTTGCCCTGTGAACCCGCATTCAAATTTAGATCTAAAGAATTGACTACACTGCAAAGAGGAAGGGTTATAACTCTAAGAGGTTCAGAAAGTTACCTCAAGTATTTATTTTCTACATTAGGATTCTGAGGCCCAAAGAGATGATGGAACATTTGAAATAAGCACATCTGGACTTGATTTCAAGTACACAATATGGGCTCCATTTGTGATCTTCTTCAATGCCTCCTAGCATTGCCAACTTTATAATTTTTTTTCCTTTTTTTTTTTTTTTTTTTTTTTTTGAGGCAGAGTCTTGCTCTGTCACCCAGGCTGGAGTGCAGTGGAGCGATCTCGGCTCACTGCAAGCTCCGCCTCCCGGGTTCACGCCATTCTCCTGCCTCAGCCTCCCAAGTAGCTGGGACTACAGGCACCCGCCACCGAGCCCGGCTAATTTTTTGTATTTTTTAGTAGAGACGGGGTTTCACTGTGTTAGCCAGGATGGCCTCCATCTCCTGACCTCGTGATCCGCCCGTCTCGGCCTCCCAAAGTGCTGGGATTACAGGCGTGAGCCACCGCGCCCTGTTGCCCACTTCATAATTTTAAACCTGTGCTGTGAACTTTCTACCCACATGCGTATCAGGTGACCAAGAGGGCCTTGATATTTAGCTTGACTAAACTTTAGACATACTTCTGGCCTTTAGGCCCCTGACTTCCTTTTCCTTAGTTCATTTACATTAGAAACTTGTAATCATAAAATCTTTCTCTGTTCCTTTAAGATGTAAATCTTTCTAAAAACTTCTTGTCGGTGTTACAACACTGAACCGTCGCTGGACGATCTTTCTTTTTTCTTTTTGTTTTTTAATTATACTTTAAGTTCTACGGTACGTGTGCACAACGTGCAGGTTTGTTACATATGTATACATGTGCCATGTTGCTGTGCTGCACCCATTAACTCGTCATTTACATTAGGTATATCTCCTAATGCTTTCCCTCCCCCCTTCCGCCACCCCAAAACAGGCCCTGGTGTGTGATGTTCCCCTTCCTGTGTCCAAGTGTTCTCATTGTTCAATTCCCACCTATGAGTGAGAACATGTGATCTTTCTTAAGAACTTGGAAGCCATCTCTTTGAAATGTAGTGGCCCTATCTTTCAGTTTCTCTGGGACAGTAAGAATCTAACTTCAGAGGGCATCTCATTCCAAGTTATTAAACTACCTCCTGTCATGAAGATACAAGAAGGTGTACTTTTCCTTTGGGTAAGGCCAATTACCAAGAACTGGTGGCCTGTAATGCTCTCTATCCCAGCTCTTAAAAACTCTCCAGCCCTTCCTTTCAGCATAGTTGAGCTCAGACTAAGTTCTTGTCTCTCTCTCCTATTGCACCAGCCTTGCATTTAATCTTCCTTGACTGTTTAACTTTGTCCAGTTGAATTTTTGTTTTTATATGACATACTGTGCCGTTTACAGTAAGTTGGTAATACCTCTATTATACTTTCATCGGTTTTCTAATCAAAATAAGGGTTGGCTGTGTGCAGTGGCTCTCACCTGTAATCTTAATCTCAGCACTTTGGGAGGCCAAGGTGGGTGGATCACCTAAGGTCAGGAGTTCAAGACCAGCCTGGCCAACATGGCGAAACACCGTCTCTACTAAAAATATAAAAATTAGCCGGGTGTGACAGCAGGTGCTTGTAATCCCAGCTACTCAGGAGGCTGAGGCAGGAGAATCGCTTGAACTGGGAAGGCAGAGATTGCCGAGATCACGCCACTGTACTCCAGCCTGAGCAACAGAGTGAGACTCATCAAAAAAAAAAAAAAAAAAAAAGAGTTGATATTTTGTTAGTCTTATTGTCTCTTTCTGAAAGCACAGTAAATCAAAATATGCGTCATCTATCTAAAAGGAAAATGAGTGTCCTAATTATACATTACAGAAGGCCTGCTGATGGGGCTTCAGCTCCATAGTCGTAGCCAGACATCATACCAAGTAACTAGATTAAGAGTAGCAAGGAAACAAAGAGGATATTAATGGCAGTGATGGCCACAGAAGTCTAAGTTCTCCAGTCTGTCCAGAGGAGGAGTCACCCTTAGACTTTATGAAATAGATATATATACACATATCTAGAGATCTTAAAAAATGAAGAATGCTTTATCAGTGTGAAGTTCTTTGGAAAAGTCACTGTGGGAACACAAGGTTTTTTTGTTTTGCTTTGTTTTTTTCTAGCCTTTTTCCTCTTGAGACTTAGAAAGCCATAACAGTAGTGTCTACTCAAGTTGGAAAGAAGTTGATCTTTGTGGTGCCCAGATGGCTAAATAACCCAAACACCAGCTTTAAAATGCAAAAGTATGATAATGATAGAAAAAAAAAGGCTTTGTCTATGGAAGATGGGATAAACTTTCAGAGCTAAGGGATATTTTAGGAATTTTTCATTAAACCACAGTAAAGGACATGTGGTACTGTATTCCATCTATAGAAACACACATTCTTTCTATTTTAGTTTGTTAGGGCAGCTGTGAAAAATACCACAAACTGGGTGCCTTAAACAACAGAAGTCTATTGTCTCACAGTTCTGCAGGCTGAAATCCAAGATCGAGGTGTTGGCAGGGGTGGTTCTTTCTGAGGGTTGTGAGAGATAATCTGCTTCATGCTCTCCTCTCATTTATGGTGGGTTGCTGGCAATGTTTGGCACTCCTTGGCTTGTAGAAGCATTACCCTTATTCACACACACTTTTATCTTCACGTGGCATTCTCCCTGTGTGAATATCTGTTTCCAAATTTCCCCTTTATTTATAAGGATACCAGCTGATGTATGCATTAAAAAGTGGCGTAGTCTAGTGGGCAGCAGAACCCTGAGTTTGAAAACATAGACTTGGAGCCAAGGAGATTCAGACTTTAATCAGAATTATTCCAGTGACTACCCACGTGACCTTGAATAAGGTAGTCAACCCATCTAAACCTCAGATTTTTCACCCATACAAAAGGAATAAGATCTACTGACTAGGGATATTCGTAATGGAAACATTAAGTAATATAATATGTGCAAACCACCAGGAAATAGTCTTTGGTACATACAAAAGCTAAAGAAATGGTTGTTTTATTAAATTAATAATGTATAACTTTAAAAGTACTTTTTAGTCTTGAAAATCGGGTAACCATACATTACAGCCATTGTGCAATGTATTAATATGACAAATTTCTCTGGAATTCATCAACGTTATAAAACAATTTAAAAGTATATACATACTCTAGACAGACTAACACGTGAGATAAAATGGGCTTTCTGGAATGCATGGCTTTAGCATAGCAATGCTATAGTAGAAACTATATATGGAAGAGAACGTTGGGTAGTGGCTCAACAACAGGAAAATAAGTGTTGCAATCAAAAGCATGCAAGTGGTAAAACTGTATGGAAGTTAGGGAATAAAATGATAGACAGTCAAGAATTCAAATTTTAAAATGCTTATACTTAAGTCAGCCTCTGTATTTTACAGATGAGGAAATGGAGATGTGGAGGATCCGTGGTGGGCAAAGTAGAAATAGGGAGGGCTTAGCTCTTCCCTAAATCTTCAACATAAATATAAAGTATTGTGCCAATAAATCTTCCATCCTCCCTCACCAACCAGACTGCTGGTACTATGCCTCACCTAAGTAGGATTCCTGAGATCCCCTGTCAAGATCAGACATGCTGTGGCCAAGGTAGAAATTGAATGCTTTGCCTCTGTATGTACTGTTTTTATTCTATGCCACTTTATTTTAAAGAAAAAGGATAGATAAAAAAAGAGTTATAGATATGAAAACTGATGGAAACAATAATGTAAGCAAAAGTGAGAGAATAAAATTTCTAGCTTTGAGAACTGAGCAACTGTAAAGCACATTTTAAAATTATTTTAAAATAATATTTAAAAAAATAAATATAAAATGCATTCCACTTATTTCAGGAACCATCTTTAACCAGACGTCAGATGACTCTGGACAAGAGGAACTGAATTAGAAAGATCTAGAATTGCTATCCACTGAGTCTATGGGCTTTCTTATATTACTGAACTGCACCTTTAATTTTACTGAGAGAAATCCTGAGGACATAAAGAAGATGGCAAAAAGACACGTGACAACTCATCTTAAAAGGAAGATTTATAAAAATTTCATATATGAAACCCTACTTCCTTAAATGATAGAGAATCATACTGATGCCTTCTCTTTGCAGAACTAGCTCTTTAGCCTTTGGGAGATAACTCAAGTATGTATTTTAATCATCACTACTGTAGTTAAAGTTGCTATAAGAAGAGAGACATCTGGGTCCTAGACCAAACTTTATTTCAGTGAATGAATCCAGCATAAATAAATCATCTTCTGTCACACTTCCTATAGTATTAAAATACAGATGGCTAGAATGAATGCCAACAGACTCCCAAAACAATAAAAAAACCTAGGAGGCATCCCAGTGTCCCCTGGCTACCTTCCAAGAGCCTATCTTTTTGATGGACAGTTCTTGTTAAAAGTAAGAAAAAGAGCAAACATATCAACCAGAAAGGTTTTTACGTTTTTCACTTCAAGTGACACAATGTAGATCTACCACCAGCTTAAATAGATAAGGGCTTTTATTTCCTCCAAATAAGAGGTGGCAGCTTAGGTGTGGTGAAATTGCTCAAGGATGTCATTCAGAACCCAGGCTCCTCCATTCTTTTGGCTCCACTACCCTCAGTGGGAGGCTTTCATCCTAATGCATGCAATATGTTTGCTGTGTCTCTAAGCATTGCATCGGCTGGCCAGGCAAGAAGAGGAGAAAAGAAAAAATTGTTAAAGAATAGATGTGAGAGTTGCCTCTTCTATTTAAAAATTTATCAAAATTCTTACCTAATTTCTGCTACTTATTTCTCACTGACCAAACTCATGTCACATGACCATACCTAGCTGCAAGAGAGTCTGGATAAGTGAGTATTCTGGGCTTTCCAGCCTTTCTAGTAGAGAAAGGAAAAAAGAGAATGAAATCAAGAATGTTTTAGAGAAAACCAATTCACACAGTCTTTTGCAGAAAGTAATCATGTTTCATTGAGGTGATGAAGCTGAAATTTCACATTGTTTATTTTCCATTTCTTAAAAATTCTACTTCATAATCTTTCTTCTTAATTGTTCCCACTACCCACTTACTTTAATCTATGTGTTCTTGAGTACTTCATTGTGTCAATGTACAGGTTCATAACAGTGTTTGCGATGTATGAGTAATAGTTTAGTGAAGAAGAAAATGTGTGTATGTATTTGCAGGTCTGTGCAAATTCTGGAATGGTTGCATAGGTTGCTGGTATGCTAATATATTTGTTTGTGCCTATAGATCTATTTTTCCCCACTTTCAACCCTGCTCTTTACTCAGTGTAATTGACCTGTATGAAATATATCAACAGGATTTTCATGTTCTGGGGCTTCCAATTAGCTTCAGCCAGTCAGGAGCCTAAACAGGAGATCAGAGTATAGCTGTGTGGTGAGGCTGCTATTTACTCAAACTACAGTTTCTTCCCTGTGAAGATGTATCAAGATGATTTGTGCCTCAACTGAAGGCCATTGTTCCTTTAACTTGAAAAGATATAAATGGAAAAACACTGCTTGATAGTAATCACAACAGTGTGGTTTTGCATAAAAAGAGACACATAGAACAATGGAACTGAAGAGAGAGCCCAGAAATAAACATAAGCATATATATATAGTCAACTAATCTTTGAAAAGACTGCCAAGAACATACAACGGGAAAAGAATAGTCTCTTCAATAAATGGTGATGGGAAAACTGGATGACCACATGCAAAAGAATGCAATTGGACCCTTACACCATATACAAAAAATTACTTTGTAGTGGACTGAAAACTTGAATGTAAGACCTTTAATCATAAAACTCCTAGAAGATACACAGGAAAAAATCTCCTTTAAAAAATTTCCATGTTATTTTGGCTATGACACCAAAAACACAGGAAACAAAAGCAAAAATAGACAAATAGGATTTAATCAAGATACAAAGCTTCTACACAGCAAAGGAAATGATCAACAGAGTGAAAAGGCAACCTAAGGGATGGAAGAAAATATCTGCAAACCGTGTATCTAGGAAAGTGTTAAAATCCAAAACGTATAAGGAATTCATTCAACTCAATAGCAAAGAAAGTGAAAAACAGCAAACAAAACCCTACAATAAATAATCTGATTTAAAAATAGGCAAAGGACCTTAATAGATATTTTTTCCAAAGAAGATATATAGATGGCCAACAAGTATATTAAAAATGCTCAGCATCACTAATCATCAGGGAAATGCAAATCAAAACCACAATGAGATCTCACATCACAGCTGTTAGAATGATTATTATAAAAAGAAAAAAGATAAGTGTTGGTCAGGGCATGGAGGAAAGAGTACCCTTGTTCACTGTTGATGGGATTATAAATTAGTATAGCTGTTATGAAAAACAGTATAGAGGTTCTTCTGAAAATTAAAAATAGAACTACCATATGATCCAGCAACCCCATTGCTGGGTATGTGTCTAAAGGAAATGAAATCAGTATCTCAAAGAGACATCTGCACTCCAAGTTTCATTGCATAATAGCCAAGATTATAGAAACAACCTAAGTGTCTGTCAACAAATGAGTGGATACAGGTATTTTGGTGTACGTATACACAATGGAATATTATTCTGCCATAAAAAGAAGGAAATACCGTCATTAGTGATAATATGGATGAACTTGAAGAATACATTGCTAAGTAAAATAAGCCAGGCACAGAAAGACAAATATTGCATGTTATCACTAACATGTGGGAGCTAAAAAAAACACTGGACTCATGGAGATGTTGGATGGACTGACGGTTACCTGAGGGTGGGAAGGATAGTCGAGAGGGTTAACAGGTACAAAAATACAGTTAGAGAGAAGGAATAAGATTGTGTTTGGTAGCTATAGCAATAGGGTGGCTATAATTAACAACAACTGATTGTATATTTCAAAATAACTAAAAGAGTGGATTGGAACGTTCCTAACACAAAGAAGTGATTAATGCAATTATCCTAATGTGATCATTACCATCACACATTGTATGCTTGTATCAAAATATCACATGTACCTCATAAATATGTATAACTAGTATGTATCCATATCATTAAAAATACAAATCAAAATATAAAAATCAAACTCAAGGAAGACGATAGTAGAATGGTGGTTTCCAGAGGCCAAGAGGAGAGTGAAATGGGGAGATGTTGATCAAAGGGTACAATCCTTTAGTTACATGAATAGGTTTTGGGGATCTGTAGTGTAGCATGGTGATTATAGTTAATAATACTGTATTGTGTATTTAAAATTGATGAGAGCATATTTTGTGTCTCACTCCCCTACACACACAAATGATAACTATGTGTGTTGATGGATGCATTAATTCAATTATGATAATCATTACACAATGGTATGTTGTACACCTTGAATATATACAATTTTAATTTGTCAATTATACCTCAATAAAGCAGAGAAAAAAAGAATAAAGAAACCCTATTCTACACCCAGTAGCAACAGCTACGTATATGTGGGTGTGATTACAACTGAGAACATTTAAATACTGACCATCCTGACTGAATATTTGATTATATTAAGAAATTATTGTTATTTTAAAATATGAAGTGATATTGTGGATATGTTAAAACTATAACGTGTTGTATACATATATCTAAAAACTTGTATAAAATGATCTCATATCTGAAATTTGCTTTAAATAATCTAAAAGAGGTGAAGTAGGTGGGTTATAGATGAAATAACCTTTACTGTGAACTGATATGTGTTGAAGTTGGTTGGTAGGTGCATGGTGATTCATCACATATTTTCTCTAATTTTGCCTATATTGGTAATTTTTAATATTTAAAATTAGAAAAAAATCACTGTCACCTGTTATAGAAAGTTGCAGTTTATTTGCGTCAGGTGTGTGCACAGAATGCTAGTCACCCCTAGTACCTGAGAGTCAGGATCTGGATAGGAATTATATCATTTTATCATTTACTGTATACCTCGAACCCATGAGATAGGTATTATTTATACTATTTGAGGATAAGAAAGTTGAAACTTGGATAAATGAGTGATTAGTTCAAGGTCACACAACCCAAATCTCAGATCTGGCATTTGAACCTAGGAGAGCCTGTGGGTCTTTCCCAGTCTCACGCAGGGCTACATGTTGAGCTATTTATTGCACAGAGAAAAATGGAGATCTATCAATCAGGCATTTAGCTATTTGGTAGAGGGACACCTGAATTAAGCCAAGAAAATTTCATGATCTGCACCTTTTTGTCCTCTATAATGATTAGATTCATGATTATTTCCTCATTCCTTTATTCCTTCATGCAACAGTATTTCTTGAATTGCTTTCATGTGCCCAGCACTGCTCTAAGGCTTCAAGATAAAATGGTATAAAGGAGAGCAGGCTCCTGCCTAATGCGGTATATTATCTGGTCTAATAAGGGGAAGGATATTTGTAAAAGTAAATTCTTATAAATGTAGGTGGTGAATGAAATAATCAAGGACTTGAAATAACAGGGTGGAAGAACCTACACTGAACTGTAATATCAAGTAAGGTGACTTTCACTGAGGGCATGAGAAAGGGTTGGGATGTGAAAGGTTTGGTTTGGTGGATGGGGGTGGAAAACATGGGGAATTCCAGGCAAATGGAATGGGAAGATTTTTGTAACCAACAAAACATTGCTTGAAAAGCTGAAAAAAAATATGCCAGTGTGGCTGGAGCAGAATGCAAAAAGGGAAGTTGGGAGAAATAAAAGGTGGAGACATAGACAGGGGGTAAATGAGTCCTACAACGAAGACCTCCAAGAACACACATTTAGATAAGGACAATCATGGTACTCTGAACATTCAGAGCAATAATGCTGTTTTCCAGCATTTGTCATTTATAAAGTACTTATTGATAAATTCTGTGATTCCCATCTGTGTCTTGAAATAAACACATCTCTCTCACAGTCTCATCTCCCTACTGAGCTCCAGCTTCCTCACTGGTGCCTCACACACTTCTTATTACTTGACTGATAAAACTCACCTGTTTTCTCCAGAACCAACTTATTCCTGATATTAATGAAGACCCTCATCCGTCCGATCACCCAAGACAGAAATCTAGATTACACTTTAGAATATTCTCCTAGTATTCCATCAGCTGCCAAGTTCTGTAGATTGCATATCCACAGCATAACCTATACGCGAGTTTTTCTCTGCACCTTAATTTCTATTGCCTTAGTTCAGGTATTCATCATTTCTTGGAGTGATTTCCTGACAGGCCATTTTTCCTCTAATCTCACACTTCTGCTATCCATCCTCCATTCTATCATCAAATCGACCTTCTAAATCCTAATATTACATCCCATCCAGGTTAAAATCATTTATTACACATTTTTCTCTGAATGAAGTTCATAATTCTTGGTATGGCACCAAAGACCCTCTCACTCTTATCTGCTCCTCCATCTTGTCTTTCACTGCATCATTTCTTAGACTCTATTCTTTTTGTACAAAACTACCTGCAGTGCCCGTGACAAGCCAGCCTATTTCACACCTCTATGCTTCTGCTCACTTTCCCGATAATGCCTTTCTGTTTCCCTCTGACTGATGCATGGATGACTCTTATTGAAAGAGGACTGACTCCCCTTTGATGATAAAGATCCATCATTATATGCTCTGTGAAGGCTTCCTTTCCCACTTCAGCACTTTATATGGCACCAAATCTGCACCTCTAGCAATCCGGCACATTTATTTCCATTTCATAGTATATTTCTCACCACTTTATGTTTCTCAATTCTAGATAAAAATAAATTAGAATCAGAGCTTTGCCTAGAAGAGGATTAGTTGGTGCTACAGAAATCTTAAAGAAGAAATGCTACTTTATATATTTCTAGAAGTGTGTACAGTTATATTAAACTATTAAGCTGTGATTATGATGTTAAAAAGTGTTATATACTACTCAGAGATGACATCTTTCTACGCAACATATGATGCTAAGAATTCTTACATACTGACTGCTTGTGTATGTGGACATCATCTATAATATTTTTATTATTTAGTGTCTTGTTCTTTTCATTCTTGTCCAATTCAATTATTTGAAAAAATTTCTTGTTTTTGATAACATTTAACTTATTCTTTATTTTTTACATTACATTAAAGTGGAACTGGTATCATGCTGTCACAGCAATAAGATTATGATTCTAGAAGAAAAAAAATCTCCATGTTTAAAACACCATGAAATCAAATGTAATCATTTTAGTTTGCTTTTGACAGATGAGTAAAGCAATTTCATGCTATACTATTTTTCTCAGTCTGGATTATAAGAGAGTGAGCTCTACCAGTAATTAGTAAACTTTTGTATTTGTTTCATAATTTTCTTCCAAATGATGTGTTTCCGTCAAACATCTTGCTCAATTGCCTTACACAAACCCTACCAGTTCAACACCAAAGTACTGATATATTTAACTTATTTTACTTGGTAGAATCAACTACAGATAAGATATGATGAGCTAATTACCTTGCATTATCGGGGTTGAAGTTATGTATGTATGCAAATCATATCCCACAATTAATCTCTTATATCTCTATCTTAGGGTACATGTTTTATCCCCTGTAGAGACTTCTTGTATCTCCCTATGGAGAAAGGAAAGAGAGAAAAGTGAGAGAGAGAAAGAGAGAGAGAGAGAGAGAGAGAGAGATGAGGGGAGGGACGGAGAGAGACAATCTCTTTGGGATGTACAGAGACAGTCCTATTTTAATGAGGTTTTTGGTTTTTAAGATTGTTCAATTTTTCTAAATGTCTTCGCAACATATAAGGAAGTTATTTTAAAACTTTATATTATAAAACATGATAAACTGTATTAACACATTTCTCAGTGTCAAAGTTACATTTATTTCACAAATCACATCTGGTCATGGTGTACGTCTCTTTCAACTAATAGGTATCTTTTGATTAGTTAATATTTGCTCTTAAATTATGTTGGTTTATATTTGAGATTTGTCTAATAATTTTCCTTGGAGGACTATTTTTTCAAGTTTTAATACTATCACTTTTATGCTCATTTTATTAAATAATAATTAGAAAACTTTTCTTCCTTTTATATGCGCCAGAACAGTTTAAACAGCATTAGAACAGTTTAAATAGCATTCGTAACTCTCCATGGCTATCCTTTTGAAAAGGACACTCTAGCAATCCTCTGATTTTCATACGGTATTGTTCTTTTAGATTCCCTATTTCATCTTTGGCCAGTTTAGAAAGTTATAATTACCTGGGAGGTTATCTATTTCATGTATATTTTCAAGCTTATTTGTGCAGTTAAAATCATCTCACAGGAATATCTTAATGTTCTATCTTTAGGTGGTTAGGTTCCCCATTCTTATTTCTTACATATGTTCTCTAGCCCTTTTTTTTGAGAATTTTTCGGTAAATATTTCTTTTATTGTGTTTTCTTCTAATATTCATGCCTTTAAATTTATTCACTAGTCCTACTGCTTTCTGCTTGATAATTGATACATTTCTTCTTGTTGCTTTTATTAATTTTTCTTCTACTTTTCTTGGGTTCTTTTTAAATGTTTTTCTATGTCTTTTTAAAACTTACTTAGCTCAATGACTAATTTATTTTTATTCTACCTGATAAATTAATGTGTCTTTTAAAGACAATGGATTTTTCTAATTTTCTTTTAACATTGATTTTGAGTGATCTCAAATCTTTTGATATGGAACATTTTTGTTATTTTCTTACTGTTTATTTTCACATTCAGTTTTGTGAGTTTTTTTCTGTTTTGTGATCACAGAGTATTGGAATTTGATGATGCTTACATTGTTCCTGAATATATGGTCCATTTTTATAAATATTCCACCAGCACTTAAGAAGATATTCTTTTTTTAGGATACAGAGTTAAATACATAATTATCACAACATGCTTGTGTTTATTTAGGTCTCCCACCCTTTATGTACATTTATTCACTTTAACTTTTAAGAATTGAGAGAGGTAAATTAGATTTTTACTGTTACTAATATGTTTAGATTGTGTTTTTATCATTGTGGTTGACTCTATTTTTATATTACTGTTATTTGGAGAAGAAAATTTTATAATTATTTGATTTCTATTATGAAATGTACCATTTATCATTATAAAGTGACTTTATTTGTCAATCTTTTCTGATAAGATTGTGATTATTGCTTTTTTGTGCTATTCGCCTGTTTTATTTGATTGTTTTTGGTTTTGGCTCATCTTTTTATTTTCAACTTTTCTGAGTATCTTTTTATTTGGTGGCTGGAGATAGACTGTAAACCGAAAGTATTTGATTTTTTTTTCTCATTTAAAAAGTGAAGTTTTAGCCCACTTATATTAATTGACATGATACAGTTGTTTTGTATCAGTCTTCATATATTATGTTAAATGTTCTGTTTTTATGTTTCTTTTGTTTTTCAACTTTTATTACATGGTATGGTTTTCTTTATCTGCTATCTGTCGGCTTGTAATTTAGAATGTTGATATTTTTATTACACTTCAGATATTACTTGTATATCTATAACTTTATGTACATAAACTTCTATTTCTGCAGCCAGTATGAACATTAATGAAATAAGCACATTTTTATTGCCTGTTCCTTCCCTTCCTCTTTTCACTATTTAACATTATTTTTATATTATATTTTACCATTTTCTTGGTATTTTTATTTTTTACTTATATATACTCATATCTCTAACTTTAATTAGCAACTTAAACGTCTGCCTTTTGTCCGCTGTTTCTTCACAATGAAGGCAACATAACACTTATGTTATCTTCTGCATTCTTTCTCCTCTCTTTCCTAATTTTAGTGATATATAGTTTTTATTATTTGCAGTCTCTCTCTGTAACCAGAAGGATGTGGAGAAGAAAAATCACCATAGACAGCCTCCAGCTTATATTGGTGGTAGGAAGCTATTTCCTAATCCAACCCAAAGTCAAATTTTAAGGAAATGCTAGGAGAGAATTACGTGACAGAGAGTGCTTGCAGGAAGGAACCTGACACTCTTAGGTGGCCATTTGTTTAGACACCACAAGTGCACTCCTCCTTAAACAGTGATAAGAGGATCAGAAGAATATGATGGAGTTGGAAGGACTTGTGGGAAAGCACCCTACTCTTTCTCTATTTGATGTGGCAAGGAGATGAAGTATCCTGTGTGTCCAGGGCACTCTGGGGGGTATCTAGGCTTGAGCTGTTTGGCTATGATCAGCTCTCCAGGCCAGCCCTCTTTTGGTTGAGGAGATCCCAGCAACAAGATGCTATTAAATACACTATGGAGACAGTGGTAAAGGTTGAGCCAAAGTCAGACTTGAACACAAAGTAGACTCTCCCAGAGCCTCATGTATAGTTTATTATTGGTAGGCTAGCATTTAGGCTCTTGAGACACAAAAGAAATCTATAGCCACTCATATTAGCCAAAAAAGGCTCACAACAAATCAATGAGGATTATGACAGTGTCACAATAAATAAAGGATAAGTATCTTTTCTTGTATTTCCTTCTGTCTGCTTCCAGTGCTGGAGTAGATGGATCTGCAAGAAAGAGGGAAAAAACGGGGAGTGGAGGAGTATTCTTCATCCTCCTCTTGTCCTTTCAGGTTTCTCCAGCTCAGGTCTGGTCTATGTTGAGTGGATTGGGGGAAAGCTTTAAACAGAGTGTCCAATTGAAATATTAACATTGGGCTGGATTGTTAATTACCAAAAGTGACTGAAAATTAATGGAATTTCCCCACAGTGTCCTTAAGAAAAGGAATTTGACATAGCATGCCTGAAGGCATTGATTCAAGAACAATAAAAACTATTCAGATTTGTACAGTACAAGTTTCTCAAAATACTGGTTATTTGGTCTTTGGATGGATAATATGTTGGTTTCTTTCTTAAAATAATGTTCAATTGTATTGAGGTCTAATTGACATGTAGGAATTATATATTTAAGGTGTACAACTTAATGTTTTGATATATGTATACATTCTGAAATGATCATCACCATAAAGCTAATTCGTATGTCTATCACGTTACAGAGTTACCATTTTCTTTCCTTTTCTATGGGTGTGGTAAGAATATTTAAGATCTACCCTCTTAGAAAATTTCAAATATACAATATAATACTGTAAACTATAATCACCCTCCTGTATATTAGATCAGAACTCATTCATCTTGCATAACTGGAAACTTGTATTCTTTGACCAACATCTCACCATTTCCCCCTGCCCCAACCCCTGGCAACCAACATGCTACTTTCTTCTTCTATGAGTTTGACTGTTTAGATTCCACATGTAAATGAGATCATGCAGTACTTATCTTTCTGTGTCTGGCTTATTTCACTTAGCATATTGTCTTCCATGTTCATCCATGTTGCTAAAAATGGCAGGATTTTCTTCTTTTTAAGCCTCAATAATGTTATATATATAAACATAAATACATATCTCTGTGTGTATATATATATATATATATATACACACACACACACACATAGCACATTTGCCTTATCCAGCCATCTGTTGATGGTTATTTAAGTTGTTTCCATATATTGGCCATTGTGAATAATGCTACAGTGAACACTGAAGGGGAGATATCTCTTTGAAATCCAAATTCCATTTCCTTTGGATTACATCCAGAAGTGGATGATTGCTGGATCATATGGTACTTCAATTTTTAATTTTTTGAGGAATCTGCATACTGTTTTCCATATTGACTGTACCAATTTACAGCATCACCAACAGCGTGCAAGGGTTCACTTTTCTCCACACCCTTGCAAACACTTTTTATTCCTTGTAATTTTGATAATGGTCATTCTAACAGATGTGAGGTGATAGTTCATGGTAATTTCGACTTGCATTTTCCTGATGATTTGTGATTTTGAGCACTTTTTCATTTATTTGTTGTCCATTTGTGTGTCTTCTTTGGATAAATATCTATTCAGGTTTTTCCCCCAGTTTTAACTGAGTTTTTTTTTGATTGAGTTGTTTGAACTGCTTATATATTTTGAATATTAACACTTACCACATGTATGGTTTGCAAATATTTTTTCCCATTTCTTAGGTTACCTTTTCACTCTGTTGATTGTTGCTTTCGGTATGCAGAAGCTTTTTAGTTTATTGGAATAGTACTTATCAATTTTAGTTTGTTGGGATTCCACTTATCAATTCTCTTTTTTCCTGTACTTTTGCTGTCACAGCCAAAAAATCTTTACCAAATCAATGTCAAAAATATTTTTTCCCTTGTTAGTAGTTTCACAGTTTCAGATCTTATATTTGCCTTTAATCCATTTTGAGTTGATTTTTGTATATGGTGTGAAATGAAGATCCAGTTTTATTCTTCTGCATGTGGGTATTCAGTTTCCCAGCACCTTTATTGAAGAGACTGTCCTTTCCCCATAGTGTGTTCTTGGCACCCTGGTGGAAGATCAGTTGACCATAAATGTTTGGATATATTTCTGGCATCTCTATTTTGTTCCATTGATCTATATGTTTGGTTTATGCCAGTACCATACTGTTTTGATTTCTGTACCCCTGTAAAATATTTTGAAATCATAAAGTATGATGCCTCCAGCTTGTTCCTTCTTCCTCAAGATTGCTTTGGCTACTTGGGGTCTTTTGCGGTTTATATGAATTTTAGGAATTTTTTTCTATTTCCATAAAGAATGCCATTGGAATTTTGATAGGTATTGCACTGAATCTGTAGAACACTTTGAGTAGTGTGGACATTTTAACAATATTAATTCTTCCGGTCCATGAACATGAGTTATCCTCATTTATCTATGTCTTCTTTAATTTCCTTAATCAATGTTTTATAGTTTTCAGTGTACACGACTTTCATCCCTTTCAGTAAGTTTTTGCCTAAGCATTTTATTATTTTTGTTGCTATTGTAAATGAGAGCCTTTTCTTTTGCTTTCTGGATAGTTTATTCTTAGTGTATAAAAAATGCCACAATTTTTGTATATTGATTTTATATCTTGCCATTGTATTAAATGTATTAGTTCTAACAGTTTTTGTTGAGATTTTAGGATTTTCTACGTGTATTATGTTATCTGCAGAGATAATTTTATTTCCTACTGGGATGCTGTTTATCTTTTTTTTAATTTTTGCCTAATTCTCTAGCTAGGACTTCTAGTACTATGTTACATAGAAGTGGTAAGAGTGAGCATTCTTGCATTGTTCCCCTTAGGAGAAAAAAAAGCTTTCAGTAGCTATGGGCTTATCATGTGTCCATTAACGTGAGGTACATTCCTTCTATTTTTTTTTTTTTTTTCTGAGTTGGAGTTTCACTCATGTTGCCCAGGCTGGAGTGCAATGGTGCAATCTCGGCTCCCTGCAGCGTCCGCCTCCGGGGTTCAAGTGATTCTCCTGCCTCAGCTTACAGAGTAGCTGGGATTACAGGCGCACACCACCACACCCAGCTAATATTTGTATTTTTAGTAGAGACAGGGTTTTGCCATGTTGGCCAGACTGGTCTCAAACTCCCAACCTGAGGTGATCCACCCACCTCGACCTCCCAAAGTGGTGGGATTACAGGTGTGAGCCACCACACCTGGCCAAGATTTTTTATCATGAAAGGATGTTAGATTTTTTCAAATGCCTTTTCTGTGTCAATTGAGATGATTGTGGTTTTTGTCTTTCATTTTGTTAATGTAGTGTATCACATCTATAGATTTGCATATTGTAGTAGGTGGTTCCTGGATTGCTATAAAAAATACCTGAGACTGAGTAATTTATAAAGGAAAGGAATTTAATTGGTTCACTGTTCTGTAGGCTGCACAGGAAGCTGACAATCATGGCAGAGGGCAGTGCTGGAGCTTGCATGTCATATGGCAAAAGCAGGAGCAAGGTGGAAACAGGTGCCACACACTTTTAAAAGACCATATCTTGTGAGAACTCGACTATCTTCAGAATAGCACCAAGAGGATGGTACCAAACCATTTATGTGAAACCCGCCCCCATGATCCTGTCACTTCCCACCAGGCCTCACCTCCAACAATGGGGATTACAATCCCACAGGGGATTTGGGTAGAGACAGAGATGCAAACCATATTGCATATGTTGAACCATTCTTTGGTTCCCAGGGATAAATTCTACTTGGTCACTGTGTATAATCCTCGAAATGTGCTTTTGGATTAGGTTTGCTGAAATTTTATTGAAGATTTTTGCGTCTATGTTCAAAGATATTGACCTGTAATTTCGTGCGATGTCTTTGTCTGGCTTTGGTATCAGGGTGACACTGGCCTCATAAAATAAATTTGGAGATGTTCCCTCTTCTATTTTTTTGGAAGAATTTAGTATTGCTATCAATTCTTTTTTGAATGTTTGGTAGAATTCACCTGTGATGCTATCTGGCCCTAGACTTTGTTAGGAGGTTTTTTATTATTGATTTAATCTCTTTACTTGTTATTGTTCTGTTCAGGCTATTTTTTCTAGATTCAATCTGTGTATGTTTTATGTCTCTAGGAATGTATCCATTTCTTCTAGTTGGTTTCTTTATATTGACTGCATGAGATAAATTTTTCCTGGACTGGCTACTGCCAAAGGTTTGTGTTCAGATTGGCCAGCAAGTCATCTGGATTGGTATATTTGTTTCCTGGCATAGAGTAAATATTTTTAGCCTGACCCAGGCTGTGTGTGAGGGTATAAGTTGTTTTTGTCTTCTCCTCATTCAATAAAAAGTAGCAGCTCTGAACCTAGTCTCTAACCTTCACCCTGCAAATGTCATCTCCTATGTGTGTCCTCAATTAGCAGGCCCTTTCCAGTATCCTTAGTGGTACAAAGGGCCCAAGAAACCTTCACCTGTCAGTCCATGAATTCTGCTTCTTTATTTCCAGTAAAGAGAATTCACACTACCTCTGTTATTTAGTCTTTTTATTTTGTAAAAAATTTGAAGGTACAGAAAATTTGCAAGAAAGTAACCTTACGTATACTCTTTTCCTAGATTTACTATTTGAGATAATTTTTCTTTCTCTCCATTAAAAGTATATACACGCTTGTAATGTACATATATAAAAATTATCATTTACTGAACCAATTGCAAATTTCATGATTCTTTACTCAGAAATGCTTGATGCATAGCTTAAGAAAAAAATTCTCTGAAACAACCAAAATAGAATTATTCAATTGAGGAAATTTAACCCTGATACATAATAACTATATCATTTATATTCAAAATTCACCAACTGTCCCAATAATGTATTTTAGATTATGTTTTTCTGATCCAGCTTCCAATCCAAGATCACACACTGAATTTATTTTTCATGTTTCTTTCATCTTTAATATTGGACAGATTTGTATGCTTTTGCATCTTTATATTGACATTTTGGAAGAGCCATAGGCATTGCTTCTGTAAAATGCCCCTTTGGAAGAAAGAGTCTGACTCTACTTTTTGATGTTTGACTGCTGACAACTTTCGAGACTCACCTTGCCTCTTCCGCCCCACACTTAGGCAAGCTGACAAAAAAGCCCAAGTGTTTCCTTTATGGTGCAGTTGGAGTTTCAAACTGTGAACGTTGTCAGAATCAAAATGGAGTCATTAATGTTAAGAAAACCCTGATGAACAGAGCCAGGAAAGGCCATGAAGAGAGGGTTCTCACATTTATTTTTTTGATAACTAAAAAGACTATGAAAACACGACCTTGCACAAAGGCCATTGCAACCTTCCACAAAAAATACTTCTGCAAGGATGTCTGCCCAACAGCTGCCTGTCCAACCTCAGACTGGCATCATCCTTGTTATTGATCCTTATAACCACAAATAATTATTTCAAAACAATTATTTAATTCTCCTCATTGTTATTTTAAAAACATTTGCTTCCTTTACCTCCATGAATATGCACATAGTTTACTATGGCACACATATTCCCATTGCAGTGCTTCATTCTCAAATATATATCCTCTCTTTTAGACTCCTGATTTGTTATTTAAGTTGAAAAAACTATGCAAGCTCCTGCCCTTGTGTGGGAACCTTCACTCTGACTTCACCTCCTAACCACGATAAAAATCCCAAGCCATCTTTTGTTTCTCTTTCTAAAGCAATTTTTGCGTATTCATGGGAGCCACTTCATTTCATCCAGAAAGTCTCATTATGTGAGTAATAAACATATTCATGCCTTTCTATACCTTCTAGGTATGCATGTGTTACATCATCAATTTGAACTTTCAAACCAAATTTTGGGTGGTGGTCCACTTCATTTTTGCTGAATGTCCACAACATCCTTGATTTATATAGTCTGATTGTTTCCTTGTGATTCATTTCAGGCTGTCTTTTTCAAGGGATAGAGATATGCAATCTTGCACCTTTCTGAGGAGATCCATGGCATCAGCTTTTCCCATTAGTGTTGACATTAACACTGATCACATAGTTAAGTGCAGGCAACCTGCTTTGAAGAACTGTGTTCTGGCCCATTGCTTGAAATTCTAACTTCAGATGTGCTTCCTCAGCATCTTCACTCATCTCCATTTGACCTTCACTACAGTTGGCAGTCTTTCTAGTTAGTAATGTAGTTATGGTTACCAATGCCTCCAATTTTATTGAAATGCAAGTTTATACTTCTGTTTCTTGTTCTTCTTGTTATTTTAGAGAGCAGAAGGGGACAGAAACATAAGTCCATCATTAAAAAACAGAAGTTTCTAATTCATTTTCTTAAACAATTTTCATGTTCTGATCTATGAAATAATTTATATAGAACTAAAATTAAATAAATTAATATTATTACCATAGGAAGCCTCAAACCAAAGCTGATTTTATCACTGTAAAGAGACTGTGTAAGCAATCATAATTCCTACACTCCAAAAACAGAGAACACTTCTAAGAAAAACAATTCAGGTGTTTGAACCTTGTTAAAATTCCCAATTTAGAACTTGAGAATGAAATGCATGTTTGATTAGCAACTCTCTGGATAACTCACAGCCTCACAGAATATTCTGATTATTTGGGAGAGGCTTCCATGATCAGAAACCAAACTTTTCCACCTTTATATAGACGCCTTGATGAAATACATGTCATTGCCTTTCCTCCTGCAGCAGGGCTGCAGGTTGATTGTATCCCTAGAGATATTTCTGCTCGAAGATATGCTACCAATATGTTTAATTTTTCCTTCTCATTGTAACATGATGAAAATTATTTCCTATCAAAGACTACCATGCCGTTAAGGACAAAGCCGGAAAGCCTTTCATTAAAGGCTACTGTGCTAATCTTACCAACTTTGTCTTCATATGATGTTATTTCTGTGATTTTTTCTTCATTTGTCTCTATTTTTTTTTTTTTGACAGAGTCTCGCTCTGTTGCCCAGACTGGAGTGCAGTGGCATGATCTTCGGCTCACTGCAACCTCCACCTCCCGGGTTCAAGCGATTCTCCTGCCTCAGTCTCCTAAGTAGCTGGGACTACAGGCGCACACCACCATGGCTGGCTAATTTTTGTATTTTTAGTAGAGACAGGGTTTCACCATGTTGGCCAGGATGATCTGGATCTCCTGACCTCGTGATCCACCCACCTCAGCCTCCCAAAGTGCTGGGATTACAGGCGTGAGCCACTGCACCTGGCCCGTTTGTCTCTATTTTGAACAGATGGAGAAATTGAAGAAAAGTCAGAAACTGGGTTTCTTCAGTACTGACTGAAGAACCTTCACTAAATAAAAGTGACTTTTAAAAATGCACAACTGCGTGAATTCTAAATTCTCAGTTTTCTAGCTTGTGCAGCTTCCTGCACCTTGAGAAGGAGAGATATAAAGTAGGTGAGAAAGAGCTGAAGTTATTTTCCCAGGTTTTAAGTTGCTCAAAGGGAATGGCTCAAAGAAGCTGCTCTACTTTTATTTCTAGCTATGACACACACACACACACACACACACAAACACACACACACACCACTAACATATTACCAGGGATTATGTATTTTTATTTTAAAATCTTTAAAAAAGATTTTAGGTTCCAAAAAGATATAATTAACAGAACTCAGTTCAATAGTTTTTTTTTTTATGGTCTTACCAATCATTAAATTAAGATAGCACAGAAGAGGGCAACATGTAACTGAAAGCAGGACACATGCCTGTTGCTCCATAGGAATCCAGCAATGACAAAAAGGTCAGGATGTTTTCAACAAAGGTGGCTCCACATTTCCCCACTGCAGGCCCTGGCCTTTGCTAATAGGAACAAGCCTAATTTTAGCCACCAGGATGTCCCTCACTATGGTTTTAACCTTTGCAGGGGATTTTTTTAAAACATTTAGCAACAAATTTTAAAATCACATTTCCTTATTTTAGCAAAATGTCACACAGATGGTCTGGAGCCCCACCTTTTGATGAGGGGACAGCAGATGCCATCATTTTCAAAGTTCATTTTAGTGTCAGGAAAATGAAGAAAGTACAGAGGGAAGCAAAAATATTTTCCAAAGCCTGCTCCAGGGGAAGTCTGAAGTATTCATGATGCTTTTCAAAACCACCTTACCCCAGTGCTCCTAGCAAAATATCTGAACTTTATAACGAAACCTGGGCAACTGGAATCGTAATAACCTTAACTTCTATTTATATGAAAACTTCCTCAGAATTGAATTGCAATCATGAAAAGCACGTTATCAATCATTTTCCCAATTTAATTTGATGGGAAGGGGTTGTAGCATTTTTTGTTTAACAAATGTACGGAAGGAGAGGTGATAACATTTGCCAATGTCATTTGATGAAATGGCCAAGGGCATATTTTATCACATTGGTAAGTTGTCCTTCTGCTCACGCACTCCTTGACCCAGCTGTGTGTGCCCCTTACCTCCTCTCTGTTGCTAGGGATGCTTCTGGCAAGGTGGGGGGGTAAAGCATGGTCCTGAGTGGGCCTGGGTTTCTAGATGGCTTCCTGACCGCCCCATAGGCAGATTCCCTTGCCCATGCTCCACATACTCTCCAAGTTTAATATCTGTTCTTCCTGTCCTTTCCACTCCTTCCTCAACCAAAGTGACTTCCAGATTTCCTAATGAAATGGAGAGTGCAATTGGGATTTGAAATAAAAAGCAAAGAGATGGAAGGAAATTTTTTGCAAGTGGCAGAAATGGTTTTAACTCAGAATTTGCTCCTCATGGGCCAGGCCATTTTTTCTTATCCTGCATGTACAGGGATATCCAGTTCTGCTTGCAGCTTCTCAAGATGTAACCCCTTTCAAACCTCGGTGCTGGAAGGCTGCCTCCCACTGTGATTCTAGAGCATTCTTGTCAAAGGAAGCACTACCCACACTCAACATACACATTGACATACTCTTCTGATTTTATTTTGTCACTCTAAACTCCCTTGCTTATGGTTCTAGAAATCAGAATCTTTTTGTCACTTAATATCTATTTCTCTGCTTTTTGCTGACATTCATAACTATTATATTTTATGCTTGGTTTTACTTGAAGGAAGCCAAACAAAAATTCCATCTTGATTCTTAAGCCAGAGGAAAGGAAGTGCTGTTTTTTTGGAGTTGTATGCATCCTGTACCCCTGCTCCTACCAATGGAGCTACGAGAGCATCTAAAAAATCACCCTGAATGATTTTATTGGTAATTTTATTTTATTACTTGAGGCTTCTATCATGAAATTTCTGCTGAAAATGACCATTTCCATGGCTGTGAAAGAAAATGCCAACTTTTTTCTCTGATGGACAGATTATAATGAGTTCAATATGGCAACTCTTAAACTTTTAAATATTTTACAGGGAATTTCTAAGCATACTACATATATTCATTATTGCTTTTAGCACACTTATTTAAGCATAAAATGACATGTGCTTATGAGTGGGTTTATTTATTTATTTATAACCAGACTTTTTAGGTATATAACCCCTTTATCCCACCGTTTTAAAAATACATTTGGTAAAATTTTATGTGTCTACTTTATAAATGCATTTGATGATAAAAACAAAACATAAAAAGATATTTGAGGACTTCTAGACTTTTATTTAGAAAACTGTACATTTAAACTAGGCATGAGGTTTTTTACAAGTATAGTGGGTGGCAAAATTATTAGGTCAATTTATCTGTTCTACACATTTAGGACCTATTTCTTGATGGCAGTTTTACCATTTATTTACTTCTGTTGCAAATGAGATCTTTGGACTCGGGGGTTTGGTCTTTGGTTTAAAATACCCCTTGGGGCCAAAAGAAAAGGAATAAGCAGAAAACTAAGATGTGTCCCTCACTTTCTTCCCCCTTCTCCCACTCTCTCTCTCTCTCTCTCTCTCACACACACACATACACAAACACACACACACACACATACACTTATGCATGTAGATGTCTTGGTGCCATGAGGTTTTGGCCATTTTGGAAGACTTGGTTCAGGATAGCAACAATGACAGACAGCATTCATCTGGAGAAAAATGCTAGTGGAGACAGTGATGCTTGGTAGGAAATCACCACTGTATAGACTGTGGCCTTCAGTTCTGTAAACAGGTTGAAGATTTAGTTGACAAATTAGATTATTGATGGAGCAAGATTATTATGAGAGGGGAAGTGAATCTCAACCTAGGTAGAAGAACTGACTGGTTATGAGTAGATATATCTTTTTCTCTGAGACATTAGAAAAGGAAATTAAGATGGATGTGTTATTCATTCCTAGTAACTTCTCTTTTTTTCTGGAAATAGAATACAGTGTGACTGTTGAAAGTCAACAGGCTTTGAAGGCTTGAAGGTAACAGTGAATATCTGAAAATGGCCATTGTGAAGCATGGGAGAAAACATTTAGCAAAGGCTGAGGATGATGATGGTACATTTGTCATTGTACTCAGCTATGCTGCTTTCAGCTTTTCTCTGTTTGCAGTCAAGAAATAGGAAAGGAAACAATTGTTGGTATTAAAGCAGAGGAGAGACTCTGTGAAGCTGATTTCAGTGATGGGACAGAGATATTTTAAGAATGGAATGTTGGTCTGTAGGGTCTAGATTGAATGGAGAAGAAAATGAGGGAAGAATGGGTTGAGGATATGAGGTGAAAGGAAAGAGCTGGGGACTGGGAATAGCCTTGGAGAAAAAGGAGAGCATGGAGCAAGGTTTTATAAGATAGAGAAGCCAATATAGTAGAGATGAGATAATAACGGAATTGGGAAGGTAGTGAGCTATGGTTACGAATTGGAAGTAAGAAATAAATAGGTATTGTCTTGGTTTGGTGAAGATTAGGATGGCTAAATTTGTAAATATAAAGAAACCTTTGTTTATTCATCCATTCTGCTCCAGTTGAGAACTTGAGTCCTCAATGATGTAGGCAGAAAGTGGAAAAGGTAAGATGACCTGTGCACCAGAATTTCAAATGTTTGATGATCTTAAAAGCAAAAAGGGAAGAGGGGAGTAATTATGGAGATTGTAGGACTCCTCTAACCCCACAAAATAAGATAGAATTATTGCAGGAAGCAACCATGGAGTGCAGAAAACAGATTGAGCCTTGGAAGTCTTCTTCCATAAGGAAAGCACAGGGGTTAAATTTAGGCCTGACCAACAATTCTGGGGATAACAGTAGAAATCTGTGGATTTGGGTTACTTATTAATAAAATTCCAATAAATATGTAGGTTTCATCCCCCAGACTTCTAGTTTGACCCACAGCCTTATATAATCACTTCTGGGGTCCTGAGACTGATTTCTGTCAAGGCAAGATATGTCTTGCTCAGTGAACCCAAACCATTAATAAATAATGAGTACCACTTTTGAAATGTTCTGTGTTTTCAGTGTTGAGTGCTAAAGGAAGCTTCTCTGGTTTTGATTCTCCTACTAGTTTCACCTGACGGGATTTGAATACCATAAAATTACTAACTACTCAAAACTTGTTTCTTTACCTGTAAAATAGGTATAATAACAGTACTGAACTCACAGATGATGGTGAAGATTGAATATGGTGACACATGTAAGTAAAGGTAAAGAACATAGAACAGAGACACATCACTCAATGAACATCAGCTGTTTTCTATGATTATTGTTGAACAAGATTTCCTTGAGTAATATTTTTACCTTATGAAATTTTATTTTATATATAATATGGCAGAGAACTAGTGTTATGATGTCTAATTAAATGTCATAACAGTTCTTACAATCTTTGAGAGAAGTGCTATAATAAAAAATCATAAATAAATTAATATGGTGCAACAAGCCTGGGGCCCTTAGGAATTCATTACAGGAATATCTCACTTCGGGGTATATGGTGTAGTGGTATTGAACCTGGCATTGGAAGATCTGATTTCAGCTGCTGACTCTATTCTTTCCTACATATTTATCTTTTAGTAAATTATTTCCTGAAGTCTCAGTGTCCTCATCTGCAAAATGACAGTAATAATAGTACCCCCTCCTTGGGCTGTTATGAGGATTAAATGACATAAAAATAACCCAGCATAGACCCAAATCCAAGGTTGAGACTTGATAACGCCTACTCTCCTACATCTGCTCAAATTCCAGTAGACTTGATTATCTGATTTTCCAGCTCACAGGTTATTTGGAACAGCAAATTAAAGTGAGGAAGGCTGATAGAAGAAGTTTCACTGATTTTAATAAAAAGTGATGGCTGGTAAACTGATGTGGCACAAGCAATAGAAGAAAAATTAAAAACAGATATAAGATATTTTAGAAATACAAAGTAATCTGGGACATTTAATTAGGCAACAAACAACCATACAAAACTCAAAAGTTATGAAAAATCACAATCTCTAACAGTACAATAAACAATGTTTTTAACAGAGATCTTGAGCTACTTGAAAACAGGTTGTATTCTTATATTTAAGGAGAGGGAGTGAGGGCATAAAGTGAGAAAGCAGCCTGTGCATGTATCTTCCCACATAGGATCTTAGTTGGTTTTTACAGAAATTATGAGGTAATTATTTTTATTCTACCTCAAAGAGTAGAAGACTGAGGTGCAGAAAAATTAAGTAAGAGCCCAAGCTCACACATCAAAGAAAGCAGTCTATTTTTTGTAAAAGATTTTCAGAAAAGTATGATTAGAATCTAAACATGTCCGTGGGACCACTTATTTTCTAGCTATTATAGAAAGAGAAGATAAAATATGGGCCAATTTAGAAGTCAAAAATTTGTAAACTCAAGGAATTTAAATTATTAGCTCATGCAGAGGAGGGAAAATAACAAAATTATATGAATTACATAAGCATATTTTCTGAGGTTCTTCGGATTTTAGAAAGCAATTTTATATCACACGAAGAAACGTTTAATAGGTATTGGAACCATCAAAGAAGTAATAAAATATAGATTATTGTATTAGTCCATTTTCACACTGCATACCCATGACTGGGTAATTTACAAAGAAAAGAAGTTTAATTGACTCACAGTTCCACATGGCTGGGGAGGCCTCACAATCATGGTAGAAGACAAAGGAAGAGCAAAGGGACATTTTTCATGGCAGCCAGCAAAGAGAGAGAAAGAGGGCCAAGCAAAAAGGATTTCCCCTTATAAAACCATGAGCTCTCATGAGACTTATTCACTACCATGAGAACATTATGGGGAAAACCGTCTGCATGATTCAATTATCTCCCACCAGATCCCTCCCACAACATGTGGTAATTATGGGAGCTACAACTCAAGATGAGATTTGGATGGGGACACAGAGCCAAACCATATCATTCTGCCCCTGGTCCCTCCAAATCTCATGCTCTCACATTTCAAAACCAATCATGCCTTCCCAACAGTCCCCCAAAGTCTTAACTCATTTCAGTATTAACTCAAAAGTCCACAATCTAAAGTCTCATCTGAGATAAGGCAAATCCCTTCCACCTATGAGCCTGTAAAATCAAAAGCAAGTTAGTTACTTCCTAAATACGATGGGGTTACGTGCATTGGGTAAATACAGCCATTCCAAATGGGAGAAATTGGCCAAAATGCAGGGGCCACAGGGCCCATGCAAGTTCAAAATCCAGCAGGGCAGTCAAATCTTGAAGCTCCAAAATGATCTCCTTTGACTCCATGTCTCACATCCATGTCACACTGATGCAAGAGGTGGATTCCCATGGTCTTGGGCAGCACCACCCCTGTGGCTTTGCAGGGTGCAACCACCTTCTTGGCTGCTTTCATGAGTTGGTGTTGAGTGTGTGTGGCTTTTCTAGGTGAACAGTGCAAGGTGTTGGTAGATCTGCCATTCTGGGGTCTGGAGGACAGTGGCCCTCTTCTCACAGTTCCACTAGGGACTCCACTAGTGCCCCAGTAGGGACTCTGTGTGGGGCCTCTGACCCCATGTTTTCCTTCTGCACTGCCCTAGCAGAGGTTCTCCATGAGAACCCTGCCCCTGCATTAAACTTCTGCCTGGACATCCAGGTGTTTCCATATATCCTCTGAAATTTAGGCAGAGGTTCCTAAACCTCAGTTCTTGACTTCTGTGCACCTGCAGGCTCAATACCACCTGGAACCTTCCAAGACCTGGGGCTTGCACACTCTGAAGCCACAGCCCAAGCTATACCTTGGCCCCTTTTAGCCATGGCTAGAGTAGCTGGGAGGCAGGACACCAAGTCCCTAGGCTGCACACAGTAGAGGGGGGCTTGGTCCCGGCCCAAGAAACCATTTTTTCCTTCTAGGCCTCAGTGCCTGTGGTGCAAGGGGCTGCCACAAAGGTCTCTGACATGTCCTGGAGACATTTTCCCCATTGCCTTGGTGATTAATATTTGGCTCCTCATTACTTACACAGATTTCTGCAGCCAGCTTGAATTTCTCCTCAGAAAATGGGGTTTTCTTTCCTACTGCATCATCAAGCTGCAAATTTTCTGAACTTTTATGCTCTGTTTCCCTTTTAAAACTGAATCCTTTTAACAGCACCCAAGTAACCTCTTGAAGGCTTTGCTGCTTAGAAATTTCTTCCATCAGATACCCTAAATCATTTCCCTCAAGTTTGAAGTCCCACAAATCTCTAGGGCAGGAGCAAAATGCCACCAGTCTCTTTGCTAAAGCATAGCAAGAGTCATGTTTACTCCAGTTCCTAACAAGTTCCTCATCTCCATCTGAGACTACCTCGGTCTGGATTTCATAGTCGATAGTTATCAGCATTTTGGTCAAAGCCATTCAACAAGGCTCTAGGAAGTTCCAAACTTTCCTACATTTTCCCGTCTTCTTCTGAGCCCTCCAAATTGTTACAGCTTCTGTCTGTTATCCAGTTCCAAAGTTGCTTCCACATTTCCAAGTATCTTAACAGCAGCACTCCACTCTGCTGGTACCAATTTAGTGTCTTAGTCCATTTTCATGCTGTGTACTGGAGACTGGGTAATTTATAAAGAAAAGAAGTTTAATTGACTCACAGTTCCACATGGCTCGGGAGGCCTCACAATCATGGTGGAAGATGAAGGAAGAGCAGAGGGACATAATTCTTGGCAGCTGGCAGAGAGAGAATAAAAGTCAAGTGAAAGGGGTTGCCACTTATACAACCATCAGATCTCACGAGACTTATTGACTACCATGAGAGCAGTATAGGGGAAAAACACCCCCGTGATTCAATTATCTCCCACCAGATCCCTCCCACAACACATGGGAATTATGGGAGCTACAATTCAAGATGAAATTTGGGTGGGGACACAGAGCCAAGCTATATCAAATATTGTGTTTAAAAAATCTGCCATAAATCTTGTTATTGGCTGAGTGATGTCTACTTAAAATTCATACGTTGAAATTCCAATCCCCAGTACCTCACAGTGTAACGATGTTGGAAGAGAAGGTCTTTAAAGAGAAGGTTAAGTTAAAATGAGGATCCAATAGACTTGTGTCTTTGTAAGAAAGGAAGAGACATGAAAGGTGCATGCACATACAGTGGAGAGACCATCTACAAACAAAGGAGAAAAGTCTCAGGAGAAACAATACCTGCTAACATCTTGATCTCGGACTTCCACCATCTAGAACTGTGAGAAAATAAGTTTTTGTTTAGTTTCCCCATATGTGATGTTTTATTATGGCAACTTCAGTAGATGAGCATAAACCCTTTCTTGGGTGGGTATATTATGCGCAGATGAACAATTCTGTTATAATCACTTGCAAAGTCTATAAACTACAGCTTTACAAATAATCAATATTAAAATAATGAGTGCGAATTATCCTTCATGTCAAACAATTACAGGAAAAGATCGATGTCTAGCATCGTTGAACATCAGGGAATTACATTTCCTTTACTGATTTATGGTATTCAAGGCTAACACTGGAATAGCATATATCAAATTTATTAATTTTCAATATTTATATGGTGAGGTTTTGACTTTAAAGTAGGATTATTATTCACCCACACCATATCATCTAATATGGCTCATGATTTTTGCCTTGAAACATTTTCCAGATTGATATTTTTGCTCAATTTGGGTTGTAAACACTCTAATCTTGGCCTCTTTCTTCCTATACCTGGATTTCTAATGTCTCTTGCATAATCTCTCTCTAGTTTATAAGGCTCTAATATACTCTTTATACCATTCTCAACAAATTGACTTTTTAATCAAGTTAATCTCTTGTTCAAAACTGAACAATAGCTTTCTATTAACATCAAATATAACTTTCTCTGAGTCTTAGGGCATTCCCATAATCTGACTCCTACCTTCTAATGGTCATCCACACAACTACTTAATCATATTGTCCACTGATCTTTAATTATCACCCACCTTTCCAGCCTTTCAAACAGATCTTGTTACCATTCTTTGAATAAACCACTTTTGCTGTTTTGTCTTCATATCATAGCTTACCACCCAACAGAGAATGCGTATTGTTAAGATCATTCCACGTTTCAAAAAGTATTAACTACTTAAACTCATATTAATTTTAACCCTCTCAGGACAGTTAATTTCTTGAAAATATCACAAATTGGAATTTTGTATCCCTAGCTGAGTAAGTACTATTATGTCCTCCTCCTGTCCCCTAAAAACTCACAGTATGATGTTATTCAGGGGGAACACAATGGATGCTTGCCAATCAGTGTATTTACTATTATAAACACTTCCAAAATATTCAATTTTTTCATTATTTTAAAATTCATCAATTTATTTTTACCATCTACACACATTGGTTAATACCTACTGCTTGTCTGGTATTGACCTACCAGAGACTAGATATTGGTCATAGAAACGTGAAAGACATGTAGCCATTACTCAAAAGAGACTGATAATCTATAAACACAGACAGATGCAAACAGAAAGATGCTGTGTGATGAGTGAATCCACAGAGGCAGGTGCAGTGCTGCTACAAAGTGATCACCTCTGCTTTATAGATGAGAGAAAGGAGCACAGAAGGGGAAATTCTTGAGCTCAGCCTTTAGGGATGGGCAGGCATTCATCTAGCTGATAAGGAAAAGGAAGTCTCAGAGTGGAAAACAGTAATTCCTTGACAAATAACAGACACAAGCAAGGTATTTGATCGATGCTTGTCTAGGTTCAATACTCATTGACTCTCTTAATAGAGAAAAGAGATTTAAAGCATCTATAAAGCCAAGAAAATAAAATTAAGTTTTAGACAAAATTGAGGGTAGGAGAACAAGGGAGAAATCAAGTTTGAAAAAGAGATAAAAGCTAACATGACAAACAGATGGAAAAAAAATACAGCTATTATATTTGACCATAATATTTAGCGTTGAGTTTCCCAAGAGATATGGGGAAGGGAGAAACATAAAACATTACTCCAACCTTGTAGAATAATGGGAGGAAAATTATGTTTCTCAGTGAAAACAAATTTATCTTTATCCTAAACTCAAGGAAAATATCTGTCACTGGGAATTAGATCTGGGAGATATAGTAGAGAATGTTCTCACAGATACTTTTACAGCTAACACAAAAGTGAATGCATATAAATATTTCTTACATTTTTACATATCTGTACATTTTTTATCTATAAAGAAAACACTCTGAGTTTTTGTAGAATAAATGCATGTAAGTCCTTCATTAGAAAGAAAGATCAGAAATATAAAAGATTTTATGAATAGTATTTTAGTGAGAAAATTTATTTTCAGCTACATATTTAACACTAAGAATTCTCCTGCAAATTATTCTCAAACACCTGACGCCCCCCCACTTTTGCCCCTGCACTGCCACAAAAGTCAAGAAATTTCCTGGTGCAAATAAACTTAATAGTTTTACTTTCTTGTTAAAAACATTAAGACTGTTCCTCTCCTTTCTGTTTTCTAAATAATTTAGTTGTTCAGATGCTCATGAATATGTCATGCATGATAGTTTACGATATCCATAGAGTGATTCAGCAGTAGGCCTACTAAGATATTCAAAAATGTGCATTTATTCAGAGAGCCATTTTATATGTACTTTTTCCACTACAGACAATTTTCAAAATAAAATTATTTTTTCTGAAATGTAAACAGGGGACTATGCTTTTTTTGTTTGTAAATGTTTATTTTCATATGTTTACCCTTGCTTTCTTAGTAAGCTCACAGCATTTATTATGTGCAAGTTACATTTTATGTAAGGAGCCCAGAGCGTAAGAGCCAGTCCAGTTTGGCTGATGTCCTGGCTAACATACAGGGACTCTGCATGTCATTCCCTCATTTTTTAACAAAAGTAACAGATCATCTTTATTGGCCTTCCTGAGTGCCACTCTCTAAGTCATTTAATCAAGAAAGAAAATTAGTACAACAAAATTTGGGCTGCTTTTACCATGTTCCCAGATGTAAAAATAAAAGTATCACATATTGGATTTTGATGTTTCTATCAACTGCTTAGTGATTTCCAAGCAAGAAAATACAAAATTATTTCCCCTGGATATTATAGCCTACTTGTGACGCCAGTTTTCTCTGTTATTTTTGTTTAGCTTCTTTAATCATGAAATATACCATACTTGAGAAATAAGTAATAAGAAACTGAGCATGAGAATGCCGATAATGAAAAGCTTGCTGGGTGTCCTGGTGTGCAGGTCAGATATCAGCTAGCAGATCATGGAAACCAGAGAGAATAAATTTCTTTAAATGATGAGTGAAATGCATTGTGTGAAAGATATAGATCTTCCTAGGCCAGATGATTACTATGTACTTTTTAACATAAAATTTTCATGATTATATACAAAGAAAGCTAAAGGTTTGACTTGCAAATGATGAAAAAGAAACCTCTTTGTTAACTACACACATTTATTGTAATCTTTACAAAACTAACTTCACAGGTTAATAGGCTTTTAATGTTGACTAAAGTTATCTTATTTTAATTAGTCATGATTTTTTTTTACAACTCCAGACTGGAAATCAGTAACCTTTTTCTGGGTTACCGATTAGACCAACAATTAAATATTTCTTGCTTTGTAGGCTAACTAGGCTTTGCCACAACTAATCAACTTTGCCATTGTAAAGCAAAAATAGTGCTAGACAGCATGTAAAAAAAATGAATGTGACTGTATGCCAATAAAACTTTATTTACAAAAACAGATGGTGGGGCAAGTTTGGACTACAGGGTGAAGTTTGCTCATCCCTTCTCTGACTCTATAAGTGAGTTGATGTGCTCAGTTCAGTGATGCCTGAAACAATATCAAAAAAGGGAGTTAAAATGATATTAATACAGAAGATAAGAGAGAAAATTCTTACATTCAACAAATATTTACAGAGCAATTACTGTGTGTCAAGCCCAGTACTAAGTGTTGGGAAATCAATGATGAAGAAACTGCAATACCTTCTGCATTCCTGGCCCCCTTCCCGCCACTCCAAGAAGTTTATACACAAAAAGGAGATAAGGAAAGCAAATTATAACATGGAATGTTTATTGTACTGTGTTAAAAATTGTGATAGAGTCTATGACTTGGGTAAGCATGGGGTGTTACAGGAGCATCTCTTTCTGTTTTCTGCTAAGAACTTGAAAGCAGTAGTTCAAGGTTTTATGAACAGAAACCAAACACTGCATGTTCTCACTCATAAGTGGGAGTTGAAAATGAGAACACATGGAGATAGGGAGGTGAAGATCACACACCAGGGTCTGTTGGGGGTTGGGGGGCTGGGGAAAGATAGCATTAGGAGAAATACCTAATGTAGATGACGGGTCGATGGGTGCAGCAAACCACCATGGCACATGTATACCAATGTAACAAACCTGCACGTTCTGCACAGGTACCCCAGAACTTAAAGTATAATTAAAAAAATCATTTCTAAGTATATAATTAGATTGTTATTCTCACATTTCCTTTATCCTTATCCTCCCTCTGTTCAATTTTTTTCTGTCATTCAATCACTATTGTCAGCCTACTTTTGTCCAATTTATAAGAGACATATCCTCTTAAAATCATGTAACAATAGAGTGGAAAGGAACCCTTACAGGTCACCTAGTAGAATCCCCATATATTTCAGTTGACGAATAATGAAGCTTAGAATGGTTAGATTATGTGGTCAAAGCCCCATGAGAGAAGTATGATTAGAATGTGAATTTTGGTGCTATGCCAGTTCTGACCCTGTATAATATCTTAAATTCAGAAGCAACGTTGTAGCTAATAAGAATGTAACCATCCCAAATAAGAATGTTATCCCCAAATTAAGAAAATATGGCACTTGATGTAAGGACGGACTCGAAAAATTAGTTTTCCTATTTTTGAGCTGAAAAAATTGTCTAAATTCAGATTCTCCAACAGTTCATTTGATTTCTTGCCAGATAGGTATTCTTGCACACTTACTGTTCTAATTATAATTGTGTGGAATGTTACTCATTTTTTTTCAAAACCTTAATCTATATTTAGGCAAAAAAGATTTCTAAGAAAAAGCACTCAACATACCATGTAGACAATTACAGATCCAAATTTGTCATTATAAAATTTCCTCCAGGTAAAAAGCAAATTTAAATTTCTTGAAACTTTTGGTGTTGATAGAAATAGTCACAGTATTTGGGGCAACCAGGCATCCTTGCAGGGCCTTGCAGAGTAATACCTACCAGATTTCAAAGTAAATTAATTATAAGGAAATAAACTAAGTGCAGACAAAGTAGGGTCAGTGAAAAGGAAAAATGTAAGAGCAAATAGCTGTGGTAGTCAAAGAAAGCCTCCTTCATTTGTTCAATTGAATTCACTTTAAAATAATTCTTTAAAACATCAGTCTACAGTGTGGAACAAATTAATGTCCAGACAAATCATATCCATTCTTCCTTCAAGTGTCATGGAACTAGCATTTAGCTAATAATAAATTTTTTTCAGGGCAGTTTTGTTTGTAGAGCTGAATTTGTCAGTTTTCTGTTGTAATCTGTGCACCTGATTCATTCTGTGAGACGGGATTGGGGGAGGAAGAGAATGGAGGCAATGTTCATAGATGACTTTCTTTCTCAAGTATACTTAAAAGGTGTTTAGAAAGAGAATTTTTAAGTTAACAAAAACAGAAAATGTTATAAAGTTGAAAACATATTTAATGATGACTCATAAATATAATGGCTATAATGATAAGTGAAGAATTAGTTTATATGCCGAGAGAGAAAGAAAAATATGTGGTAGTCTGAGGAAGTATGTTGTGGACATTGCTATGGGACAAGTAGACAATATCTTTTTTTTAAAATTATACCTTAAGTTCTAGGGTACATGTGCACAACATGCAGGTTTGTTACATATGTATACATGTGCCATGCTGGTGTGCTGCACCCATTAACTCATCATTTACATTAGGTATATCTCCTAATGCTATCCCTCCCCCTCCCCTGACCCTACGACAGGCCCCAGTGTGTGATGTTCCCCTCCCTGTGTCCAAGTGTTCTCATTGTTCAATTCCCACCTATCAGTGAGAACAAGCGGTGTTTGCTTTTCTGTCCTTGTGATAGTTTGCTCAGAATAATAGTTTCCAGCTTCATCCATCTTCCTACAGAGGACATGAACTCATTCATTTTTATGGCTGCATAGTATTCCATGGTGTATATGTGCCACATTTTCTTAATCCAGTCTATCACTGATGGACATTTGGGTTGGTTTCAAGTCTTTGCTAATGTGAATAGTGCCGCAGTAAACATACATGTGCATGTGTCTTTATAGCAGCATGATTTGTAATCCTTTGGGTATATGTCCAGTAATGGGATGGCTGGGTCAAATGGTATTTCTAGTTCTAGATCCCTGAGGAATCGCCACACTGTCTTCCACAATGGTTGAACTAGTTTACAGTCCCACCAACAGTGTAAAAGTGTTCCTATTTCTCTACATCCTCTCCAGCACCTGTTGTTTCCTGACGTTTTAATGATCGCCGTTCTAACTGGTGTGAGATGGTATCTCATTGTGATTTTGATTTGCATTTCTCTGATGGCCAGTGATGATGAGCATTTTTTCATGTGTCTGTTGGCTGCATAAATGTCTTCTTTTGAGAAGCATCTGTTCATATCCTTTGCCCACTTTTTGATGGGGTTGTTTGATTTTTTTCCTGTAAATTTTTTTAAGTTCTTTGTAGATTCTGGATATTAGCCCTTTGTCAGATGGGTAGATTGCAAAAAATTTCTCCCATTCTGTAGGTTGCCTGTTCACTCTGATGGTAGTTTCTTTTGCTGTGCAGCTCTTTAGTTTAATTAGATCACATTTGTCTATTTTGGCTTTTGTTGCCATTGCTTTTAATGTTTTAGTCATTAAGTCCTTGCCCATGCCTATGTCCTGAATGATATTGCCTAGGTTTTCTTCTAGGGTTTTTATGGTTTTAGGTCTTACATTTAAGTCTTTAATCCATCTTGAATTAATTTTTGTATAAGGTGTAACAAAGGGATCCAGTTTCAGCTTTCTACATATGGCTAGCCAGTTTTCTCAGCACCATTTATTAAATAGGGAATCCTTTCCCCATTTCTTGTTTTTGTCAGGTTTGTCAAAGATCAGATGGTTGTAGATGTGTGGTATTATTTCCAAGGGCTCTGTTCTGTTCCATTGGTCTATATCTCTGTTTTTGTACCAGTACCATGCTGTTTTGTTACTGTAGCCTTGTAGTACAGTTTCAAGTCAGGGAGCATGATGCCTCCAGCTTTGTTCTTTTGGCTTAAGATTGTCTTGGCAATGCAGGCTCTTTTTTGGTTCCATATGAACTTTAAAGTAGTTTTTTCTAATTCTGTGAAGAAAGTCATTGGTAGCTTGATGGGATGGCATTGAATCTATAAATTACCTTGGGCAGTATGGCCATTTTCACAATATTGATTCTTCCTATCCGTGAGTATGGAATGTTCTTCCATTTGTTTGTATCCTCTTTTATTTCACTGAGCAGTGGTTTGTAGTTCTCCTTGAAGAGGTCCTTCTCATCCCTTGTAAGTTGGATTCCTAGGTATTTTATTCTCTTTGAAGCAATTGTGAATGAGAGTTCACTCATGATTTGGCTCTCTATTTGTCTGTTATTGGTGTATAGGAAAGCTTGTGACTTTTGCACATTGATTTTGTATCCTGAGACTTTGCTGAAGTTGCTTATCAGCTTAAGGAAATACTGGGCTGAGACAATGGGGTTTTCTAGGTATACAATCATGTCATCTGCAAACAGGGACAATTTGACTTCCTCTTTTCCTAATTGAATACCCTTTATTTCTTTCTCTTGCCTGATTGCCCTGGCCAGAACATCCAACAGTATGTTGAATAGGAATGGTGAGAGAGGGCATCCCTGTCTTGTGCCTGTTTTCAAAGGGAATGCTTCCAGTTTTTGCCCATTCAGTATGAAATTTGCTGTGGGTTTGTCATAAATAGCTCTTATTATTTTGAGATACATCCCATCAGTACCTAGTTTATTAAGAGTTTTTAGCATGAAGGGCTGTTGAATTTTGTTGAAGGCCTTTCTGCGTCTATTGAGATAATCATGTGTTTTTGTCTTTAGTTCTGTGTGTATGATGGATTATGTTTATTGATTTGCATATGTTGAACCAGCCTTGCGTCCCAGGGATGAAGCCAACTTGATCGTGGTGGATAAGATTTTTGATGTGCTGCTGGATTCAGTTTGCCAGTATTTTATTGAGGATTTTTGCATCGATGTTCGTCAGGGATATTGGTCTAAAATTCTCTTTTTTTGTTGTATCTCTGCCAGGCTTTGGTATCAGGATGATGTTGGCCTCATAAAATGAGTTAGGGAGGATTCCCTCTTTTTCTATCGATTGGAATATTTTCAGAAGGAATGGTACCGGCTCCTCTTTGTACCTCTGGCAGAATTCAGCTGTGAATCTGTCTGGTCCTGGACTTTTTTGGGTTAAGAGGCTATTAATTATTGCCTCAATTTCAGAGCCTGTTATTGGTCTATTCAGGGATTCACCTACTTCCTGGTTTAGTCTTGGGATGGTGTATGTGTCCAGGAATTTATCCATTTCTTCTAGATTTTCTAGTTTATTTGGGTAGAAGTGTTTATAGTATTCTCTGATGGCAGTTTGTATTTCTGCGGGATGGGTGGTGATATCCCCATTATCATTTTTTATTGCGTCTATTTGATTCTTCTCTCTTTTCTTCTTTATTAGTCTGGCTTTCGGTCTATTAATTTTGTTGATCTTTTCAAAAAACCAGCTCCTGGATTCATTGATTTTTTGAAGGGTTTTTTGTGTCTCTATTTCCTGCAGTTCTGCTCTGATCTTAGTTATGTCTTGCCTTCTGCTAGCTTTTGAATGTGTTTGCTCCTGCTTCTCTAGTTCTATTAATTGTGATGTTAGGGTGTCAATTTTAGATCTTTCCTGCTTTCTCTTGTGGGCATTTAGTGCTATAAATTTCCCTCTACACACTGCTTTGAATGTGTCCCAGAGATTCTGGTATGTTATGTCTTTCTTCTCACTGGTTTCAAAGAACATCTTTATTTCTGCCTTCATTTTGTTATGTACCCAGTAGTCATTCAGGAGGAGGTTGTTCAGTTTCCATGTAGTTGAGTGCTTTTGAGTGAGTTTCTTAATCCTGAGTTCAGTTTGATTGCAATGTGGTCTGAGAGACAGTTTGTTCTAATTTCTGTTCTTTTACATTTGCTGAGGAGTGCTTTACTTCCAACTATGTGGTCAATTTTGGAATAAGTGTGATGTGGTGCTGAGAAGAATGTATGTTCTGTTGATTTGGGGTGGAGAGTTCTGTAGATGTCTATTAGGTCTGCTTGGTGCAGAGCTGAGTTCAATTCCTGGATATCCTTGTTAACTTTCTGTCTCGTTGATCTGTCTAATGTTGACAGTGAGGTGTTAAAATCTCCCATTATTATTGTGTGGGAGTCTAAGTTTCTTTGTAGGTCTCTAAGGACTTGCTTTATGAATCTGGGTACTCCTGTGTTGGGTGCATATATATTCAGGATAGTTAGTTCTTCTTGTTGAATTGATCCCTTTACCATTATGTAATGGCCTTGTCTCTTTTGATCTTTGTTGGTTTACAGTCTGTTTTATCAGAGACTAGGATTGCAACCCCTGCTTTTTTTTGTTCTCCATTTGCTTGGTAGATCTTCCTCCATCCCTTTATTTTGAGCCTGTGTGTATCTCTGCATGTGAGATGGGTCTCCTGAATACAGCACACTGATGGATCTTGACTCTTTATCAAATTTGCCAGTCTGTGTCTTTTAATTGGAGTATTTAGCCCATTTACATTTAAGGTTAATATGTTATGTGCAAAATTGATCCTGTCATTATGATGTTAGCTGGTTATTTTGCTCGTTAGTTGATGCAATTTCTTCCTAGACTCGATGGTCTTTACAATTTGGCACATTTTTTCAGTGGCTGGTACCGGTTGTTCCTTTCCATGTTTAGTGCTTCCTTCAGGAGCTCTTGTAAGGCAGGCCTGGTGGTGACAAAATCTCTCAGCATTTGTTTGTCTGCAAAGGATGTTATTTCTCCTTCACTTATGAAGCGTAGTTTGGCTGGATATGAAATTCTTTGTTGAAAATTCTTGTCTTTCTTTTTTTGTGGGGGGCAGGTACGGAGTCTCACTCTGTCACCCAGGCTGGAGTGTGGTGGCGCAATCTCGGCTCACTGCAAGCTCTGCCTTCTGGGTTCATGCCATTCTCCTGCCTCAGCCTCCCGAGTAGCTGGGACTACAGGTGCCCGCCACCACGCCCAGCTAATTGTTTGTATTTTTAGTAGAGACGGGGTTTCACCGTGTTAGCCAGGATGGTCTCGCTCTCCTGACCTCGTGATCCACCCGCCTCGGCCTCCCAGAGTGCTGGGATTACAGGTGTGAGCCACTGCACCCGACCGAAAATTCTTGTCTTTAAGAATGTTGAATATTGGCCCCCACACTCTTCTGGCTTGTAGAGTTTCTGCTGAAAGATCTGCTGTTAGTCTGATGGGCTTCCCTTTGTGGGTAACCTGACCTTTCTCTCTGGCTGCCCTTAACATTTTTTCCTTCATTTCAACTTTGGTGAATCTGACAATTATGTGTCTCAGAGTTGCTCTTCTCGAGGAGTATCTTTGTGGTGTTCTCTGTATTTCCTGAATTTGAATGTTGGCCTGCCTTGCTAGGTTGGGGAAGTTCTCCTGGATAATATCCTGCAGAGTGTTTTCCAACTTGGTTCCATTCTCCCCGTCACTTGCAGATACATCAGTCAGACGTAGATTTGATCTTTTCACATAGTCCCATATTTCTTGGAGGCTTTGTTCATTTCGTTTTACTCTTTTTTCTCTAAACTTCTCTTCTCACTTCATTTAATTCATTTGATCTTCAATCACTGATACCCTTTCTTCCACTTGATCAAATCAGCTACTGAAGCTTGTGCATGCATCACGTAGTTCTCGTGCCATGGTTTTCAGCTCCATCAGGTCATTTAAGGACTTCTCTACACTGTTTATTCTAGTTAGCCATTCATCTAATCTTTTTTCAAGGTTTTTAGCTTCTTTGCAATGGGTTTGAACATCCTCCTTTAGCTTGGAGAAGTTTGTTATTACTGATCGTCTGAAGCCTTCTTCTCTCAACTCATCAAAGTCGTTCTCCACCCAGCTTTGTTCCATTGCTGGTGAGGAGCTGCGTTCCTTTGGAGGAGAAGAGGTGCGCTCTGATTTTTAGAATTTTCAGCTTTTCCGCTCTGGTCTCTCCCCATCTTTGTGGTTTTATCTACCTTTGGTCTTTGATGATAGTGATGTACAGATGGGGTTTTGGTGTGGATGTCCTTTTTGTTAGGTTTCCTTCTAACAGTCAGGACCCTCAGCTGCAGGTCTGTTGGGGTTTGCTGGAGGTCTACTCCAGACCCTCTTTGCCTGGGTATCACCAGCGGAGGCTGAAGAACAGCAAATATTGCAGAATGGCAAATGTTGCTGCCTGATCCTTCCTCTGGAAGCTTTGTCTCAGAGGGGCACCAGGCCGTATGAGGTGTCAGATGGCCCCTACTGGGAGGTGTCTCCCAGTTAGGCTACTCGGGGTTCAGAGACCCACCTGAGGAGGCAGTCTGTGTTCTCAGATCTCAAGCTCCCTGTTGGGAGAACCACTACTCTTTTCAAAGCTGTCAGACAGGGATGTTTAAGTCTGCAGAAGTTTCTGCTGCCTTTTGTTCATCTATGCCCTACCCGCAGAGGTGGAGTCTACACAGGCAAGCAGGCCTCCTTGAGCTGCGGTGGGCTCCACCCAGTTCAAGCTTCCGGGCTGCTTTGTTTACCTACTCAAGCCTCAGCAATGGCGGATGCCCCTCCTCCAGCCTTGCTGCCACCTTGCAGTTTTATCTTAGACTGCTGTGGTAGCAGTGAGCAAGGCTCTGTGGGCATGGGACCCTCAGAGCCAGGCGCAGGATATAATCTCCTCGTGTGCCGCTTGCTAAGGCCATTGGAAAAGCACAGTATTAGGATGGGAGTGTCCCAATTTTCCAGGTACCGTCTGTCACGGCTTCCCTTGGCTAGGAAAGGGAATTCCCTGACCCCTTGCACTTCCCAGTTGAGGTGATGCCCCACCCTGCTCCGTGGGCTGCACCCACTATCCAACAAGCCCCAGTGAGATGAACCCGGTACCTCAGTTGTAGATGCAGAAATCATCTGTCTTCTGTGTCGCTCACGCTGGGAGCTGTAGACTGGAGCTCTTCCTATTCGGCCATCTTGTAACCTCCCTGAGAATATCTTTTAGGACAAAATCACCTCATAGGAAGCTTGAATCTATTCACTTAGATAACAGACTTTAAGAACTGTCAAACACAGGGAGTGGTAATGCCAAAATATTTTCATCTCATATAACAGAGGCTTCTCCTAAATCTGTAACATTCTCACTTCTCAGAGACACTACATAGAAACTCAATTGAAAAGTTCCACTAGTTTACCTTCCTAGAATACTGGCCCTTAATATCAGCTGCTGTAATAACTTTTGATTAAATATATGAGAGTTTGTGTATATGTGTGTGTTTGTGCAAGTGAATGTAGGCCTATGTGTATAAACAGGATAAAAATTTTAATAACTAAGGCTGTTAAAATTGGACCTCTATTTTAATTGGTCATTTGTCTGAAAACTTTCATAGTAGTATTTACCAATGCAGGAAATAAAAACTATAATTTATTAAAAAGAACCCTAGAATGTAAGGTTTGGTAAGGATTATCAACATAACCTGGCCCAACCTTCCATATAGTCATTGAAACTCTCCCACCATATAACATACCTAGTGTAGGTTTATAAGCACTTTTTTAAAAAATGAAAATTAAATGTTTATAAGAAAAGACAGGATAAATACAAAAATATCAAATTTTGTGTAATTTAGGATGCTTGAAATTTTTTATGTATTTTTTAAAGTTAACTTTGAAATTAGAGAATCAAATACAAAGAGTGAGAAATTAAAAAATGCCTTTTCTTGTGTCTTTCTGTGGCTTCTTTACCATAGCTCAAAATCTAACCTCTGGGTTACATAAATCTAATTCTTCTACACTGCAGACCTTTAAATCCATGAATTAGTCCCTCATTTGCCACTAGAGTCTTTTCTTTGACTAGATAAATAGGATCTATCTCTCTCTTGATATTCATATTCAGTATATGAAAATGGCTATCACATGTTTCATGGTGTATTGAGGGTGGGAGTAAGTCATAACTCACTTGGGGCCTTGATATTCCAGAATTTATTGCTATGGTTTAATGTGAATTTCACTAATCCTTGATTAATGCCTTTTCCCATATCTTTTGTGTATGTTTTCCTTAAAACCCAAGTACTCTATTCTTTTTTCATATGAGATAATTTCTTGACTCTCCTTGTCAATCATTTCTACTATTTTTTTTTCACTTTCTTTCCTAATATACAATGCCCAGAGGTAAATACTTTGTTTTAGTGGAATACATATGGGCTTTGGTTTGGTAAAGCTGAACAGTGCAAATTTTATCAGTGGTGATTCCCAGTGAGGGAATTTGGTCCATAAATATCAAGAGCTGTTGCCAATTGCAGGTTAGGGCTTTCAGACCTTGTGGAGGGCGGTGTGGGGGTGCATGATTGAAACTACAGCAAGTGTTGATCAACTCTGTGTTCTTTACAGTTTATCTCCTATTCCTATCTTGGATGACAGTTGTCCCTTTTCAATATTGATTCTTTTTAGTATAAAGATTATTCTTCTTGAAATATATAAAGTGGTTTTGTTTGTTATCCATCATCATTATATAATTTGTCCCTTATTTTGACTGCTTGGTCCAAATAAAAATTTGTAAAGCTCGATTAGGCATTTAGGTTTTACTACAAGACTTGAATAGATCCATTAACTCAATCAATCAGTACTTAGTGAACAGTACTTACTGTTTGTGAGATATTACTTTATGCAGAAGTGGATCTAGGTTTTGAAGTCTTGAAGCTTGTACAACTGAGAGGGGAGGTTATTTAACAACAAGAATACAGAATTAGGTACAAAAAATACTTGTTTAAGAGAATAAAAATACAAATTTGAAAACTATTAAATCAGAATAAAACAACATTTTCATTAAATAATTGCATAACACATTCCTAAAACATTTTTTCCTGTGTATTTCGGCTGCAGATCCTTTAATTGTATCTTAAATAGCAAATGGCAGTAATTTTATAACTTTATGTAGAAAAATATATTCTTTCTTCTAACATGTTTTATCAAAATAGGTTTTAACTATTATTGACCGAATACATAAAACATGAAACCTTACAAATACATTAACTTGTATATAAACACTTAACATATATAAACACTATAGATATTATAGATAGCTACATATTCAATTAATCTGCCTCTAGTATTAAGTGCTAAGATACAAGAAAAACAGTATAGAAACAGCGACTGCTTTTCTGGAGTTTGCATTCTGAGGAAAGAAAGAAAATACATAAAGAAACAAATTTAAGACTCTACGCTATGATTTTATCTTTTTCGTCCCTAGTTTTCAACATGTGGTCTTTGAGAGACCTTTTTACAGGGTCCAAGAAGTCATATCTATTTTCATAATGATACTAAGATATTTGCCTTTTGTACTGTGTAAACATTTGTGCTAATGGAACAAATCAATGCTGGGTAAACTTCCAGTACTTTAGTAGTAATCAAGGCTTTACCCAGTGCTAGCTGTTGTATCCCTCACCATCTGCACTCACAGTAAAAGAAGGAAGTGAAACTGGATTTCAGTTAAGAATGTCCTTGATGAGATAGTAAATATCATTGATTTAATTAGATCTCAACACTTACATACACACTATTTTTTTTTTTTTTTTTGAGACGGGGTTTAGCTCTTGTTGCCCAGGCTGGAGTGCAATGGCATGATCTTGGCTCACCGCAACATCCACCTCCTGAGTTCAAGTGATTCTCCTGCCTCAGCCTCCCAAGTAGCTGGGATTACAGGCATGTACCACCACGCCTGGCTAATTTTGTATTTTTAGTAGAGACGGGGTTTCTCTATGTTGGCATACACACATTTTTAACAATCCATGTGATAAAATGAAAAGTATGTGCAAAGTGGTTCTGTTGCATAGTCAAGAATGATAAGCTTTGGGAAAATCATTCGTGCATTTGTTTAAGTTGTGAGTTGAACTGACTAGTTTCAAAAAAGTTTTTTTTGCATTTAAGAACAACTGAAAGCTATTGTCTTGGTTTATCTGCCATACCTATTTATAATTTTTTAAAATGAACATGTTACTTGAATAAAACAACTCACATAATTTGTTGCCAATAATAAAATGTGAGGTTTCAGGAAAAAAAATAGCTTCAGGAAAAAAACTTTTATCTTGCCACCATGAACTTGAATGCTTCCCAGTACTTGACTCTTCTGATGAGATTGGTAGTAATAATAACAAATATGATTATTTCATATTGTAAAATGAAAACTATAAACTAACTTATTCCAAATGATCAAATGCATAACATTGCAAAATCATGCCAGAATAAAAGATTTATTCAGAGTGCAAGAGTGATCAATTAAATTTAATGTATCAGAGTATGTAAAGTTCATTGACATCATTTCAGATTCCGTATTTCAATTAGCCTTTAAGAGGCTACCACTTGTCAAGTTTTGTTGTAGTATCAAGAAAAATAAATTATAATTATCTGGAAAAGTTATTAAAATATTCCTTCTTTTTCCATCTACATATCTGAAAAAACACATTTTCTTCAAATACTTTGAAATGAGAAATTGAATGCAGAGATAGATATGAGAATGCAATGACCTTCTCTTAAGCCAGACATGTAGACATTTTTTAAATGAAAAATAATGCCTCTGTCTATACTAAATTTTATTTTTAAAATATAATTATGCTCATTAAATGTTATTTATGTGGATATATAATAGCTTATTTTATTTTACAATAAATTAATAAGCATGTAAAGTTTTTATTTTTAATTTCTATATGTTAAATATCAATATCATAATGCACAAAAACAAAAACTCTTTGGAGTTCTCAGTAATTTTTAAGAATATGAAGGATTTCTGAGCTAAAACATTTTTGAGTAGCAGTAGTTTATTTGCATCCTTCTTTTTGTGCCCTCATTTAAAAAAACTTTTATGCTTGCTTTCTTGAAAACTGAACTTTCAAATATTTGCCTCCTGTTTCCCTTTTATTATTTTCATAGAGCATCCAGTCTAGTATGCTATTATTAAACTGTATTGTTGTCACCTGTTTTCATATCTGTATGCTTCACCAGATGATAATGATTCATGTTTTCTTATATGAAGGTAATAGGTTTTCTCTTCTCTGAATTTCTCCAATAATAGCTTGCTACAGTCTCCCTGTGTGTGTCTGACTACTCAGTTATTTTAAGATTTTTTTTCCACTATGCCATCATGAATTTGAAGTGGTGCATCAAAGAATTTGAAAGACTGGAGGCCCTCGTCTTCATTTTCGTTTGTCTCTTCTGTAATATTTCCTTGTTGTATTTTTGTCTGTTTTTCTTATCCCTATCTTAGGATGGAAGTGAGGCTGAGAAAGAGGTTGGACCACCTAAACAATATATATATTTTTAATTCTGAGAAGGTTTCTACTTCTCCAGCTAATTATTCGCTTCTGTTGGATGGTTGATTGCTGAGATAGTTTGAATTATTTTTCAACAAAGATTCACATTCCTCCCCTATTACTGAAGGCAGAATATATTTCCCTAACCCTTTGATATTTAAGACCAATACCCATTGACCAAGTCTGTTGGCTTTGGTCAAACATATTGGCAGATGTTATACACTTAGTGGATTTAGATTGATTGCATGGTAAAGTTTGACGCTTTCATGTTGGTAATATACTTTGTGAAAAATAGACCGCAGGCTGAACAACCTGCAAGCCAAATCCCAGAGCCAAGTCTAGCTAAGCTGCAGCCCTAAATAGAACTGCCTGAGTGAGCCCAGCCTTAATCAGCAGAGCACAGACTCTGTAAGTTAAGGAGAATTTAACTTTCCTCTCAGCTTCTCTAAACTTTAAATAGGCTTTTTCTGGGTCCTGACCTCCCTTCCCTTAAAGAACTTATTTTACAAAATTTGTCATTGTAAATTCTTTCTCTGCCCCTTCGAAATGTAAATTGTTTTAAAAAGCCTCATGAATGTCTTTCTCAAGGACCTGGGAACCTCTCTTTGAAATGTAATCATCAAGGAAGATAGCACCCCTTACCCCTATCTCCCAGTTTCTATGGCAGGATAGGAGCCTAACTTCAGCAGGTACTTTGCTCCAAGCTGCAAAACTACCTCCTGCCTTGAAGGAAGTTTAGGTTTCCTTTGGGTAAGCCAATTAGTAAGCATATTTAGACTACTATCTACTCCTCAACCCCCCAAAATATCCTTGCTTTAAAAATTCTCCAGCTCTTTGTTTGAGTGGAGTTGGGTTCAAACTGAGTATTAATCATTCTTGTGTTGCAATAGTCTTGGAGAATCTTCCTTGCCTGTTTTACTTTGCCAAGTGCAAGTTTTGTTTTGACAGAATAAATGTTTGTGTCATAGGATAGTGAGTTTTGGGAAGGTTTGTTATGCAGCATTATTACTGGAATAGGTGACTATGAAATTTGGTTGATTAGTTGATTCATTTATGCCTACATCCTGCATTATTTAAGATGATTTTAAAATAAAATTTTAAAAAACTAGGAAAGAATGATATGGACAGGAAAATAAGAGTTGAGAGGTAAAGTCAAAGAAAGGAACCTAATGCAAAAAATCCAAGAAGAATTATTATAGTTAAGCATTAAATTTAGGTCAGAATTCACTTTCCTGGCAGTGATGGCTTAAAGAAAAAATAAATCCTATAATAATCATTATGTATAATTGGAAGAATGCTGGTATGTTAAAAGAAAAATATGTTTCCTTGTATTTAACAACAGGTAAACCTTTATATAGGGTCAGTGAGCAATATTTTCAGCAATTTAGCCAAACATGGAAAAGTAATAGTGTGGCTTTCTTTTAGTACTCCTTGATAAAAATCAAGAACGTTTTGTTATATGAGGATTCTGTTAACGCATGTCTGTAGAAATAAAAAACAATGAAGTTTAGACACCTAAATTTCTGCTGTTTTTAGGTAATACAGAAAAAACTAGGAAAATTCAAAAGTTACACTCTTTCCCCAGGGAAGTGGTTTTACATGTCTTCTATAGTAATGGGTATCCTTTGTTGAGCATTCTGTGTGTGCCTGGCACTGTAATGGTATTCAATACACATCATCTCCAGTCTACTTGCAAGACTATTATAATCCCCACTTAAAATACAGGGAAACTTGGTCAAGGTTTATCTGACCCTGAAGGACATCTATGTTCACGATACTAAACTGCTTTTTAGAGATTTATCATTGCTAAGAAATTTTTAAATCATAAAAATTGCAATTATCTCATTAGAAGTTATTATTGAAATTACTTCAGGGTTCCACTAATACCAAAATTTATTGCATATGGTCTGCAGTTCCCATGTCAGGCTGAGTGCACTAGACTCATTTGTGAGGTTATTAAAAATATATGACCTAATCTGAGAGTCTGACCCCAAAATCTTCGAAGGGCTGAGAATTTATTTATTTTTTTACTAACTCCACTGGCTCTATCTAACTCAGAATCAGGCTTAAAAATCATTAAAATTTGTCTTTTGAATAAAAATTATTTCAGCTGGGATTTTAATCAGAATAGAATAGTAAAGATTTTGAGTATACATTGATAAAAAAATGCCTGGTTTAGGTATTTTGTTTAATTCATTGAAAGGAGAGCCTTGTATCTTATAAACCAGCTAAACAGAAGTCAAAGTTCACACTTTATTATTTAAATGAATAGTTCTGTCTGGGAAGACAGAGGTAATTTATAAAAAATGTCAACCAGCAAGCAAAGCCAAAACATTCAACTCTGGTTTCTCTCAAAAGTTTGAAATACAACTTGGTTATAGTTCTGAAATTCATTACCCCAGAGAAAGGAAGAAATGGACTTGATCTGGTGGATGTGGATGTTTATGGTTGGAGTTTTCAAGCATCCTCCTCATGGTAAGAGAACCCAATCCAAGACCGTGTGACACTTGAGGTGAGTGGGGCTGCCTCCTGATGGGCAGGTTGACTTACTGACTGGGGATGATGAAGTTTTGTTCATCTAGATAATGAAGACTGCATATAGGCATTACAAGAATGAGAATGGCTGCTTTTTTGTCTTTATTAGCCGAACAGATTCAGCTGCTTCTGCTACTGCAACAAGACAGCAAGACCATTTCCCTTTTTATTATTTATTTATTTATTTATTTTTTTGATGGAGTCTTGCTCTATCGCCCAGGTTGGAGTGCAGTGGCATGATCTAGGCTCACTGCAACCTCCACCTCCCGGGTTTAAGCAATTCCCCTGCCTCATCCTCCCGAGTAGCTGGGATTATAGGTGCCCGCCACCATGCCTGGCTAAGTTTTGCGTTTTTAGTAGAGCCAGGTTTCACCATGTTGTCCAGGGTGGTCTTGAACTCCTGGCCTCAAGTGATCCACCCACCTAGGCCTCCCAAGGTGCTGGGATTACAGGCATGAGCCACCATGCCCAGCCCATTTACATTTTTGGTGCAAACGATTGTTACCATTACCCCAAGGGAGAGGCAAGAATATCTGGTGTCCAAGTAGGCATAAAATCCGTAGATATATGGCTCTACATGGAATAATGGAAGTAAACAGAAACTCTGGAGAGCAAGGCTTCACACAAGATTAGAGGTTATAAGCCTAGTGTTCCTTTAGAAGAACTGGGGGTTTGGGGGCAGGGGGCGGGCAGGGAAACAGACCTGAATCACAGATTGTACGTTAGTGCTTTGTGAATATTTTCCACTGTATGTGTCTTTTACATCAACAAGTTATTACCCAAAACCTTTTCTTAAGCCACGTGTTGTTTTTATTCAGATAAATTATTCAAGATACATTGTATTTTTAGGAGAGTGGACAGCTTGAGGAATATGTAAGCCTCTCTTTTGGCTCCTCTGTCTTACAGCCTGTTGCTCTAAAGTCCCTTTTACCACATACAACACTCAGAAGACTGTTGTGGACAACACGTTTAAAAATAATATTACATAATATTTATAGAGCATTTCTATGTGTCAGACAATTACAGGCATTATTTATGTTCATGGCAATCCTGTAGGAGTATGTAAAGCCTTTTAAAAATACATCTAAAGAAAAATTAAATACCTCTTGTGTACCTGGCAATACATGCTTTATAAATTGTGCTTTGGGTGAAAATTGCTATGACAAGTTAAAATTTATTCACCAGTCCAAAACAGTTGAAGTTGAAAATGAGAATTCTACATATGGCACAAACAGAAAGCAATTTTTTAAAAAACAAACAAACATAATTGTATCCGTTCACTAGGGCTACCATAACAAAGTACTACAAAATCAGCGGCTTAAACAAAAGAAATGTATTGTCTCACACTTCCGTAGACTAGAAGTTTGAAATCACGGTGTTGACAGGGTTGACTCCCTCTGAGGGCTGTGAGGGAAGTCTCTTCCAGACTTCTTTTCTCCTTGGCTTCAGGGCCATCTTCTTCCTGTGTCCTCACATCATCTTCCTCTACACAGCGTCTTTGTGTGCAAATTTTCCCTTTTTGTAAAGACACCAGTCATTTTGGATTAACCTTCCGCCCAGTGACCTTATTTTAACTTGATTACCTCTGTAAAGACTTCATCTCTAAAGTCACATTCCGAGCTACAGGGGTTTCAGTTTTGGGTTTTTCTTTCTTTTTGGTTGGGGGAGAACGGGACACAATTCAACTTACAATAATAACAAATAGAACTAATTATATACCTTTAATTTTTGCCCCCCAAAATTAATTTAAGCCTATGTAACACTGGGGGCTTATTCCTGTACTTTTTCCAGTATCCCCTGCAGTCACAGCACTCCACAAAAGTTAGATAATAACAGTAAGTATTGGCCTAGTAAAAGAGATTATGTATAGTGAGGATGCAGTTATTTGGGCATCAACGTTTTTAATAGCTAAAAAATTGTTTAAAACAAACAATTGATTCTTCAAAATAACTTCAATATATTTGTTGAGAAGCTATATTCTAAGTGCAAAGCTTTTGTCATTGTATAATCACTTCATTTGGAAAGTTAAAAATACTCACCAGAGATTGATAATCTCCCTCATAGACTTCCTCAGAGTCAATGTAGAGAGAGAAAAAAAAAAAACTCTATGAGGAGTGTATGATAAGAGAAAGTACTAAGTCGAATTATACCTACTCCATAGCACACGGCTGGTTCTGAGCCTGGTGCGTCATGATACAGAGTAACTAATGGGCAGTCTCCCTTGTCAGGTACCACCATGAACTCAGCAGTTTCATTAGCCCTCCTATCCTGTCTGCCTACCCATCGTTTTAGCTCCTTCAAGTCTTCTCCCACAAGAACCACTCTTTCAGGCACATGGCAATGGCATTACTGCAATTCTACTGCTTCTACTAACCAGGGCCTCTGGGAATATCAGGGCTCCATCCTTTATATTTTGGTAATAAAAATAATAACACAAAGAATGAACCCTACTATAAACTATGGAATTTATTTAATAATAATAATGCACCAATATTGACTCATCATTTGTAACAAATGTAGCACACAAGATGCTAATAATAAGGGAAACTGGGGTGGGGGGTTGTATAAGGAAACTATTTGTACTTTCTGCTCATAGTTCCTTAAAACTAAAATTACTCAAAACATAAAGTCTGTTAGTTAAAAAAACACTAAAGAAAGTTATGCTCAGCCTCAAAATTATGTGTCATGTTTCAAGATCTCTGAAAATACTCCTAATGCTAGAGTCCGTTTTATCTTTTGCTATTTCCACCACAGGATTTCAGATTAATGGAAAGAAGGAAGAAAGGAAGGAAGGGAGGAAGGGAGGTTGGGAAAGAAAGAGTGAAGGAAGAGAGAGAGGGAGGAGAGGAGGAGAGAAGAAGGGATAGGAGGGGAAAAAGGATTAAGGTAGCACTTAGGAGCTCTTCTACAGATTTTGTTTTTCATATGTGTCTGAGTGAAGCAATGTCTGTTTGCAGTATCACTCTTGGAGTGGGTAAAACATTTCATTATGAAATAGAAAGGAAAACACTAAGACATTTCTAGAGGTAGTTGTCAAGAGCAGTTTGTTTGAAATCTAATAAGAAGCATATTAAAAGTAATTATTTTAAGCATCTGGAGTTAAGACAGGCAAGTGGTTGAGATTATTATTTCTTTTCTCCAAACTCCTAACTATACCAAAAATGGTTGGAGGCAATGTGACTATCTGGATCTTATGGCACTTCTTTGAGATCTTCTTTCTTCTCTCTCTCTCTCTCTCTCTCTCACACACACACACACACACATACACACACTTTTATTTTTTTTCTTGGCACTTCCCCTCCATGAACCAATGTTTAAAGAAGGCATTCTAAAGAGACTCCCAGCTGTGGGTTTCAGACTTTATTTTTATGTTGGCTTAGATCCAGGAAATGCAATGCTTTGGCTCACAGTTATGAGAATCATACCTAGTGGTAAAACATAATTCAAAATGCTTTAAATTGTTTTGAGTTCTTTGGATTTTAAACTTTCTCATTGCTCCGTAAGAGAACTATACATCTAGCCAACTACTACTAATCACTACACAGGCAACAAACATGAAAACATTTGTGTAACACAAACATGCATCTTGACTCATTTCATAAGATTGTACATTCTTTAGTATTTTCAGATACCTATAAAGATAAAGAAAAAACCATTTATGCTAAAAATATTTTTTAAAATATATTTTTAAATTTTCAGTCAGTTTGTATGTAAGCAATATAAAAAGATTTCATGATAGATAATCCTAGAGTGCATGGCACAGCAGTCTCTCCCTTTCTTTTCATTTTACATCAATCTGGGTATTTGAATGACGGAAGAGTAAAAAGTATGGCTTTACTTGTAAATTTTAATGACAAAATATCTATTTGAAAAGGAAAGAACTTTGGAAATACGCATAGCTTGCAACATGAGACTTTCTTTCCTAGTGGCAAGCAAATCAGAAATAATTTCAAAAACTACCCTGGATCTAGGTAGTATCTTGACTACACACACACATACGCGCACACACACACTCACAATCCTAAGAGAACAAGAAGATTCTGTAATGCAGATCACCATTCAGTTGTAGATTCACACATATTGAGTGTATATGGAGTCAGAATCTACAAGGAAGAACACCAAATTTAGATGGAAGCCACTAGGCCACTTGATTGGATATTTACACATTCAAGGCTTAGGTTTTTATTTTATTTCATTAATTTGGCCTATCGCCTAAATGCTTACATCATTCAATCTTTAAACAGTGTTGAAATTTAAATTTTGACTTCCCCCAGCATTCTTTGAAAACGACATATAGTGAAGCCTTTAGAAGTCACTTAAGGATCCAATAACCTTGCAAACTTGTAGTGGCTACATAGGCAGCTCCTCTTAGGGGACTGCACTATGGTCATAGGATGACAACTTCACAGAGGAAAATTGCTGCAAAGGAGAGGCTCATTTTCCTTTCCCACCGCCTGTGATTACTATGCCTGGAGAATCATTTATAAAACCATATGTGCAAAGTCTATGGGTGATTTATGAACCTGGGGCTGTTGTGCAGCGCCCAGAGATTCATCATTCCTGGATTCATGTTAGCAAGAATGAATTCCAGCCAATGTTCAAAGTCAGAATGCGGCGTCCTCCAAGTGGCCTAAGAAGGTTCTGGCCCTCTGGCTGCCATCATCTCTTCACTTTTTATCATAGTCTAATCACACATTCTCTTTTTTCTTCCCTTAGGATTGAAAGACAATGTACTCTGTAGAATAATAATAAAAAAAAATCTTAGCCACCAGGTTCTGCTTTTCCACCTCTTCATTTTTTGCTCATATTTGCATTCCTCTTCCACTGTCTCTTTATCTTTATATCTGCTATTCTCTGTTTTTATAATTACTTACTTCCTTAGTTCTCTCTAGATTCCTCCAGATACCCTTGTTTCTATTTCCTTAGAATTCTGAGTCTTACCCTGCTTTATATATTCTCTTAATTTCTCAGTCTTCATAGATTTCTCATCTTTCATTTATTTCCATAATTCTCATTCTTTCCTGTTTACATTCTTTCAAATACTTGCCCTTTCTTTTTCCCTCTGTTTTATTTCTCCCATCTGTTTTATATTTCCAAAGAAAACCCAGTCTTTCTAGCAACTGACTGTGATCCTGGAGAAGATTTTTGAAATAATTCAGAATGTTTTTACCTAATTCTTCTTCCTTGGCAGATACACCAAATAGGATATTCAGTTCGGCCTTTTAGTCCAGGAAATTGGAATGTACACTTTCTTTAATAAATTTACATATTGAATGTAAGAGGTCTCAGCAAATTTATATAATATAAAATAAATACTAACTGTATAAATTATTTAAAAACCATGAAGCAAAATCTAAATATTCAGTGAAGGTAAGAATGGGCTTGAATATGGAGAAAACCATGCCAGAATTCTAAATATGCACCTAACTCAGGAAAAACAGGTTTTAAGTGAGGACACTATAAAGACTCCTTTTCTCTTATCTCCTTTGTTTCACCAATAGAACGTCAATGAGCTGTGTGTGTGTGTGTGTGTGTGTGTGTGTGTGTGTGTTAGTGTATGTGTGTATGTTTTCAGGGATGGGGTGGGGTACAGAAAGTACCTGATTCTTCTGGATCTATGTCCTAAAACAAAAATTTGTTCCTTGAAATTGAACTCTTAGCATTTCAGTCCACATTTGTGCACAAAATAGCATAGCAACCCTGTTCTGAAACCCAAGCTTAAGATCTGTTGAGCACTTATTTAGGGAAGAAGTTGATGCTCTTCATCAACTTCTTTGTGAAGGATTGATGAAGTTGATGTAGGATTGGGGGAAGTTCTGTGAAAGAATGCTGTGGAAATGGAAAACTGCTTCTCCATTCAGGATATTTTAACTGTGGCACTGAATTTACTTAGGTCATTCAAAACTCAGAAACCTTTCTCCTTGGAAGGCAGCTTAGCAAACATGCCCACTACAGAGTCACATCATCTTCACATTCCCAAACATAAGTGGATTTTCTAACTCTTCCTTCAAGCCGTTTCTAGGACTCCTTCTGAGAGTTTTTGGCAAATTACCATTTCTCTCTGTGGTAGGCATAATAATGGTCCTTCCAGTGTGTCTACATCCTAATTCCTGGAACCTGTGAATACGTTCTCTTACATGGCAAAGGAAAATTTAGGTAGCAGATGGAATTTTTGTTGCTAATCAGCTGATCTTAAAATGGGGAGATTATCCTGCATTATGGCTTATCTATGTAGGCCTAGTATAGTCACGAGAATCCTTGAAAGTGGAAGAGGGTGGCAGAAGAGGAAGTGAGATGATGTAATGCAATATGAGAAGGTCCCAAGTGGCCATTGCTGACTTCTATGGATTACATGTGTCCCCAAAAAGAAATGTTCAAGTCCTCATCTCCGGTACCTCTGGATAAAGCCTTGTTGAAAATAGGCCCTTTTAAAAGGTAATCAAGTTAAAATTAGGTTACTAGGGTGGGTCTTCCTCTAACATGACTGGTGTCCATAGAAAAAGGGGAAACTGGGACACAAAGAGACATGCGCAGAGGGAGGATGATGTGGAGAGACACAGGGAGAACACCACGTGAAGATGGAGAATTGGAGTGATGCATCTGAAAGCCAGAGAATACCAAAGATACCTGCAAACTCCCAGAAGCTAGGAGAGAGGCATGAATAGATTCCCCCTCTCAGCCCTCAGAAAGAGCCAACCCTGCCAACACCTTGATGTCAGACCTCTGGCCTACAGGATTATCAGACCATAAATTCCTGTTATTTTCAGCCATCCATTCTGTGGTCCTTTGTTACAGCAGCTCTAGGAAATGAGTGCGTGGCTTTCCAAATGGAACGAACCGCAAATGAATGTGAGCAGCCTCCAGAAGCTGGAAAAGGAAAGAAAATGGATTCTTCCCTGTAGTCTGCAGAAAGAAATGCAGCATTTCTGACACTTTGATTTTTGCCCGATGTTATGGACTAAATATTTGTGTCCCTCTTAAATTTAACATGTTGATGTCCTAACTATTAATGTGACTGTATTTGGAAATAGGACCTGTTAGTAGGTAATAAAGGTTAAATGAGCTGACAAGCATGGGACCCTAATTCTATAGGGCTAGTGACTTTATAAGAGGAGAAAGAGACACCAGAGCATTCTCTCTCTCTCTCTACCATGTGAGGACACAATGAGAAGATGGCTATCTGCAAGCCAAGTAGAGAGCCCTCACCTGAAACTGAACTGACCAGAACTTTGCTTTTGGACTTTCCAGCCTCTAGAATTGTAAGAAAAATAAATTCCTGTTTAAACTGCATGGTCTGTGGTATTTTATTATGACATCTCTAGTAGACTAAGACACCTAGTGAGACCCACATTGAACTTCTGACCTCCAAAACCGTAAGATAATATATTTGTGTTGCTTAAGCACTAAATTTGTAATAATTTGTTACAGTAGCAATGGGAAGCTAATACATTCTCCATCATTAAATCATTAGATTTCCGGTGATGTCTTAGCAATGATATAGATTGTTGCCATGACATAGTATTTCTTTCTTTCTTTCTTTCTTTCTTTTATTTATTTATTTATTTATTTATTTATTTATTTATTTATTTTTGAGATGGAGTTTTGCTCTTTGTTGCCCAGGGTGGAGTGCAATGGCACGATCTCAGCTCACTGCAACCTCCGCCTCCCGGATTCAAGCGATTCTCCTGCCTCAGCCTCCCAAGGAGCTGGGATTACAGGCATGTGCCACCATGCCTGGCTAATTTTGTATTTTTAGTAGAGACAGGATTTCGCCATGTTGGTCAGGCTGGTCTCGAACTCCTGACTTCAGGTGATCCACCTGCCTCGGCCTCCCAAAGTGCTGGGATTACAGGTATGAGCCAATGCACCCAGCCGGCATACTATTTCTTAATTCATCTTTTACTTATCTTAACCTAAAGCACACTCTAACTGGAGCATTCGTGTAGACCTCAGATAAGAAATGCAGCAAGAGGAGTGATACAAGGTCAACAATTACAAACAGTACTATTCAGTTAAAGGAATAGCACTGCACAAACATTATTGCCTTCATTGTGCAGGTTTTGGCTTTACTCATCTCACTAAAAAAAAAAAACTTTTAAAAAGCAAATATGAAATAGTTTTTCTTACTAGAAGAACCTGTTGATTTGGCAACTCTTAAATTCTATGAATATTATGTTTCATAGAAAAATGTCCAATGATATGGTAGATTATTGCTATTTGTGGAAAATTTCACACCTATAATTGTATCCGAAGGCTATAATTTTTTTTCCTGCTGCCCATGAAGCTTGCATCAAGCATAGAATTAGTATTTAGAAGAAGATCAAGGTAGAAAATATACCTTGACAGAGACTTGGAAAAATTACCAAAGGTCTAAAATGATGTGAACTAAGGTAACATTTTAAGGATAAGCAACAGGTTTTGAGTATTCAGTAAACCCAAAGCTATAAACTCCTGGAATCAAACAATTTGTAGGCTCAGGAAGTTTTTAAATTAGATCTCCTTGGACTTCTAGTTCTGCTATGTAATAGCTGAGTAGCCTTGAGCAAATACTTTAACTCTTCTTCTTTGAACATTAATATCTTAAAACTTTCTAAATCATATAACTTAACTCTTCATCTTCATATTTTAAAATCCTTAAACTTATATAAAGGTTGTTTTAATTATGTTGCTTAGTTTATTAATGTAAAGTATTTTACACTGTGCTAGAACATAATGAGCTCTTTATTTCTTGTCTACTATTATTTTATATTCTCAGTAGGTTGTGTCAGTTAACTTTTACTGTATAACAAATCACCCCAAAATATACTGGCTTAAAATAATTTTTATTTTTTTCAGTTTACTATTTTGAAGGCCTGGGTGGTTGTTTTTATATGAGCTAGTTCTGCTGATTCTGCAGGGCTTGTGCCTATTGTCAGCAGGAAGTTCAGTGGTCTGAGGGACCTAGAATAACTTCATTCTCATGTCTGACAGGCTGTGGGTCAGAGTAGTAGGGATGGTTGAAGCAGTGGCTTATTATCTAGCAGGGTGGCCTGGGTTTCATCATATGGTCGTCAATTGTGAGGTTCCCAAGAGTAGCAGAGTAGCAAGAAGGCCAATTTTCTTGTACATGTGTTTTTCACACCTCTGATAACATCATGCTTGGTAATATCCCACTGGCTAAGTCAATGCTAGCCTAAAGTCAGTATGGGTGGGTGCTATCAAGAGTCATGGATGGGACTGTAATTTGTGGCCATTTTTGCAATCAACTGTGTAGACTATCCCAAGTTTGGGATCCACAAAGACATACTATATTACATAACATCATCCTTGAGATGTCTCACATGCTCGCTAACTTAATACATAATATCTACAGTTGCTATCAAGGTCTAAATACATAATATCTAAAGGTGCTATCAAAGATCATGGATGGGACTGTAATTTGTGGCCATTTGCACAATTGGCTATGAAATTATCCCAAGTTTGAGATCCACAAATACATACTATATTACTTAACATCGCCCTTGAGACATTCCACATGCTTGCTAACTTAATACATAATATCTAAAGTTCAACCTTCTCATTCTCTAGGGTTTTAAAACTTAGCAATTGAAACTATTTTCCAATGAGTTGCTTGTGCTATAATTCTGGAAGTTGTCTCTAAGGATTTCTTTCCCTTTCTTCAATATTCATTCAGTTCCCAATTTCTTTAAGTTGTGTCTTTACAAATCTTTTTAATCCATCCACTTTATTCATCCCCCAGGCAACTACCCCAATTCACATCCTCATCAACTCTTGCTTGGAGATGTAACTTGCCAAATGTAATAGCTGCCTAAATTGACTACCTGCATCCTTTTTTTTTTTCTATTCACTCTCTTCTTCAGAGTACATTTCTATACTTTATAAAATGCAAATATGATTATGTCACATCGCTACTGAAAAACCTATACTGTGCTAAAGGGTTTGAAAAACTGAGCAGTTATATGAAGAAAATAGAAATACGAAGATTAATTTTTCAAGAAGGTAGTGTGTGTGTATTTTGGATGAGAAGACTATGTATATTTAAGTAGAAATCGCCAGAAATTAGGAGCAGGGAGAATCAAGGGAACAAAGACTAGGAGAAGGCAGAAGAGATGGAATCTGAGCCTAAGTCTGGGGTGAGAGGACAGTGGCTGGTCAGTGCATTTGGATTTTATTCAGTAGACATCTAATACACAATGCCTGGTATATAGTGTGCAATTAAACATTTGTTGAATAAACAAATGAATAAACTAGCAAAGGTTCTGATGAGGAAAATGACATAATATTATCCATTTTTCAAAAATAAGTCTGGCTTAAGTAAAAATATATTGGAAAAGTGACAAAATTGAGTCAGATAAAATATTTGGGCAGTAAGTGCATTATTTTATATGCACAGTAACAAGGGCCTGGACTAGGACTAAAGAAGGAGAAAGAAATGGTGGTATCAGGGAAACACTTTTTGGAGAAATGATGAACTGGAAGGTTTTGCGATCAGATGAATAAGAAGCAAGATAGAGAGGTGTGAGTTGCACTCAGGCTGCAAAGTTCCTAGACCAATAGTCTGTGAATATTACTCAAAAGAGGAAGAAACACATTTGAGGGTTGATGAGAGCAAGATGATAAACTCAGTATTAGACCTATGGGGTTGGTAACCAGAGCAAGGCTTCATGTTCTGTTAATTAGGAAACAGCTGAAATAAGGTTTCCTTGTTGTCATGTTCTTCATTTTCTCATTCTGAGAATGTCTTTGCTCTACTCCAGTCATTCATCTCTTATTCAATGTTTAGAACATGTCTTAGATTGTTTTCTTGAATCTGCCTAGTCAGATGTGAGCATTCTTTCCAATTCTCTTTGACAGTGCTGTCTGTCCCTTTTTAAAAGCCATTACTTCACAATCCCTTACATTATAGTGAGTTTACACATCTATCTCATTATTTTGGAAACTGCTTAGAATGAGTGATGAGAGCTAGAAAGTCATCTTTTATTTACCTTTTTGTTTTTATAATACTTCCACATATATCTCAATGTTTGAAGTAGAGGACAGATTTAATAAAAGCTTACTAAAGCTTTCAGAAGCAAAGCTCTGAATTTGAAAACAGAAAAAATAAATTTCATCCAATCTAAACAACAGAGAACATAGGCTGGAAAAATATGAACAGATCTTTGGGGACCTGTGAGACAATAACAAAGCACTGACCATTCTTATCCTTGGAATCCCAGTGAGAGGAGAAAAACAGAAGGGATAAAAAGTTTTTGAGGCCGGGCGCGGTGGCTCACGCCTGTAATCCCAGCACTTTGGGAGGCCGAGGCGGGTGGATCACGAGGTCAGGAGATCGAGACCATCCTGGCTAACACGGTGAAACCCCGTCTCTACTAAAAATACAAAAAATTAGCCGGGCGTGGTAGCGGGCGCCTGTAGTCCCAGCTACTCGGGAGGCTGAGGCAGGAGAATGGCGTGAACCCGGGAGGCGGAGCTTGCAGTGAGCCGAGATCGCGCCACTGCACTCCAGCCTGGGCGACAGAGCGAGACTCCGTCTCAAAAAAAAAAAAAAAAAAGTTTTTGAAAGAAAATAAAGACTGAAATTTCTCAAATTTGGCCAAAGACACAAACTAATAGATTCATGAAGTTGATGACATCCATGCCAATACAAAAAAAAAAAAAAAAATTAAGCTTCTCAAACTAAAGAAAAAGAAAAGATCTTGAAAGAAGCCAAAAAGAAATATCACATTATCTGAATCCATGGTAGACATAAGAGGAAGTAACACAATATTGTAAATGTTAAAGAAATTCAACCACAAATTCTATATCCACTAAAACTATCTTCCAGTAGTAAAAGGGTAGTAAAGACATTCTCAGACAAAGGAAAACTAAATGCATTTCTCACTAGTAGATTTGTCTTTAAGATTGGCTAAAAGGGCTAGTGCTGTGATACAAAATACAGTTGGTCTCAGGTTCTATGTATCAGCCTGCTTTAAGATTTCCTGTTTTATGAGTGGAGGCTCTATTTAGATAATTTCAGTGAAACCAGATGAAGTAAAATGGCACAACCATTCACAGGGTTCTACGAGGCACAAAATGGGAAAGGCATTAGGCCCAGGAGTTAGTGCCTGGAAGAAATGGTTTTCAAGTGAAACTACCTGCAAAATGGGGAGGGAAAAATAAGCAAGAACAAGAGAAAGGTTCTGGGGAAGGGTAGGCAAGGACATAGCACAGGCTAATCTGTGTGGCGGTGCTTAGGGAAGCAACATGGAGGTTGTTAGAGAAAATTTTTTTTACAATAAAAGGACATAAAGGAAGAATTTCATTGTAGATCCTCTGTGAAAGAACCAGAGTCTCAGTCGGGTGTGGTAGTGTGCACCTGTAGTCCTGGCACTTGAGAGGCTGAGGCAGGAGAATCAGTGGAGCCAGAGTTTGAGGCTGCAGTGAACTATGATTGTGCCACTGCACTCCAGCTGAGGCAACAGGGTAAAAGCCTGACTGAAAAAAAAAACAACCAGAGTCTCAACAAATCACTTATTGGAAATGCAAACTATAGGGGCTGATTGATTTTAATGGAAAGAGAAGACACTTGGTTTGTGAAGCTATTGTACTTGGTAACAAAAAAGATAAAAACACCAAAAAATACCCTTTGGGTACCTGTAATTTTCTGCAATGGAAAAATTCAGAATTTCTTTCTGAAACAGCCATATGAATTCTCTTTCCTTTTTAACATTCAAATGACATACACATTTTGAAGCTTCAAGAAAAAATAAATTGAATGAATAGTTTATGATAAAGTTGCTTTCCATGAGTGTCACCAGAAGATTTGTATTTCTTCTTTGTTTGGGGAAAAAACATTAATGTTTTATAGCAAAACTTTTTTGCAGTTTAGCTACCAGAGGAATTTTATATTTTATACTCAAAATGCAATACAGTTTATAAAATCTTTTTTTATGTGGGAACATTTGTTTGCCATCAAACTAGATATGTATCTCTCTGATATGTACAATAAAATATAATGAAAATATGGTTTATAGAATTGCTTGTATATAATTTGTGGTACTTGAATAGGCAACAGTGCCCACCAAGTGCTTTTTGAATCACAGTACATAAAATGCCTTCCCACAAAGGCCCAAAGTAAGCAGACCAGTAGTCAAGAGCATTCATAGTTTTGTCGAGATCATGTAAGTTTCGTTTGGGAGAAAGAAATGCCTTTTGTCTTTTAGCTGTTCTTTTGAAATATCTCTCATCTCTATTCCTTTTTCATTGCTACTACTAAAAATCACAGTTCATTCTCTCTCTTCTTTAGTTTATTCTCTCTCTTCCTGTCTCTCTCTCTCTCTCAGCTGAGCAGCTGGTCACTGAATTTTGATTTCCTCTATGTTCTGAATCTACTCATTTATCTTACTTTGAACTGCCCTAGTTGAGCAACCACCATTTCTCACCTAACTATCTTGGTATATTCCTGTATGACCTCTGGATCTCTTGTATTATTCCATCAAACCATCCTTCACAGAACTAAAAAAGTAAGCGATCTTTCTAAAACATTCATCTCATCAACTGTTCCCTCTGCTTAAAAGCCTTCAGTGGTTCACAATTACTTTTGATAATGACATCTCATGGCTTGGCACTATGCTTTCACAGGGTGACTCCTGACCATCTTTCTAAGGTTTTCTGCTGCTGGTCTTTCCCTCAAATCCCATGTTCTTCCACACTGAACTACTTGCAGTTTTATAATTGGCTTCTGCTTCTTTATCCCACTCTGTCTTTGCACTGACTCCCTTTTGGTTTTAAACACCCTCCCTCTTGCTTCCTTCTTTTGTAGTACTGATAGACTCTTATTCATGTTTTTAAGATCCAGCATATTAATTTGTTTGGGCTGTCGTAACAAAGTACCACAAGATGAATGGCTTAAACAACAGGTATTTATTGCCGCATAGTTGTGGAAGATAGAAGTCTGAGATCAAGGTGTTAGCAGGGTCTATTCCTTCTTCAGGCTGTGAGGCAGAATCTGTTCCATGCCACCTCCCTGGCTTCTGGTGGTTTCTGGCAATCTTTGGCATATAGAAATACCACCCTGATATCTGCCTTCATCTTCACATTGTGTGGTCCCTGTGTGGGTGTCTGTGTCCAAATTTCTTTTTGTCTAAGGACACCAGCCATATTTACTTAGGATGATCCCACCATAATGATCCCATTTTAACTTGATTATCTGTGTAAGGTACTATCTCCAAATGAGGTCACATTCTAAGGTACTGGGGGTTAGTTCAACATATGAACTGTGGGGAGACACAATTCAACCCATAACACTCAGTTCAAATGAAACCTCTGTGACATCTCCTATAATCTATAATAGTTTTCTCACATAATCTCCTCATTATGTCTTTTGTGTATCCATGATACTTCTAAAACTCTTTAAATAACACTTATTACTGCGAATCATAATCGCTGGTTTACCCATTTTGTGCATCAATGTCTACTATTGTATACTGAAATTGCTAGTTTTTCCTAATATATTGGGAATATATGCATGCTACCCAAAACAATATACAGATTCAGTGCAATCCCTACCAAAATTCCAAGGCATTTTCATAGATATAAAAAGAATCTAAAATTTCTATGGAATCACAAAAGACACTGAGTAGCCAAAACAATCTTGAGAAAGAAAAACAAAGTTGGAGACATCACACTTCCTGATGTCAAATTATATCATAAAGCAACAGTAATTAGAACAGTATGGTGCTGGCATAAAAACAAACACATAGACCAACAGAACAGAATAAAGAGCCCAGAAATAATTCCAAGCATATGCATTTAACTAATTTTAGATGAGGCCACCAAGAATGATTGAAGAAATGATTACTGTAGCAATCATTTCACTATGCATATATGTATATCAAAATGTTACATTGTAGTAGCACAGAATATATGATATATAATATATATTATATATATAATATACCATATATAATGCAATAGGGAAAGGATGGTCTCTTCAATAAACAGTGTAGGGAAAACTGGATATTCACATTCAAAGAATGAAAATGAACCCTTATACCACATGAAAAAAATCAACTCAGAATGGATTAAAGACCTAAACATAAGCCTTGAAACCATGAAACTCTTAGAAAACAGGGGAAAAGCTCCTTGACATTGGTCTTGAATTTTGGTTAAAAGACTTTTGGATATCTTACTAACAGCACAGGCAGCAAAAGCAAAATAAAAAAATGGGACTTTATCAAACTAAAAAACTGCTGCACAGTAAAGAAAACAATAAAATAAAAGGCAGCCAATGGGTTGAGGGACGATATTTGCAAACCATATATTATATGAGGTTAATATCTAAAATTTATAAGGAACACACCTAACTCAATAGCAAAAAAAAAAAAAAAAAAGAAGTAACCTGATTAAAAATGTGCAAAGAACCTAAATAGACATTCTCAAAATAAGACATAAAAATGGGTAACAGGTATATAAAAACATCAATATCATTAATTATCAGGGAAATGCAAATCAAAATCATAATGAGATATTACCTCACATGTGTTAGGAGGACTATTAGCAAAAAGAAAAGAGATAACAATTACTGGTGAGAGTTATGAGAAAAGGGAAACCTGTATATTCCTGGTGAAAATGTAGATCAGTGCAGCCTTTGGGGAAAATGATATGGAGGTTCCTAAAGAAATTAAAAATAGAACAACCATGTGAACCAGCAACCCCACTTCTGGGTATATACCCAAAGGAAATGAACTCACCACCTCATAGAGATATGTGTGCTCCATGTTTATTGCAGCCTTATTCACAATAGCCAAGATATGGAAACAATTTAAGTATCCAACTGCAGATGAATGGAAAAAGAAATTGTGGAGGATATAAATAATTAATATTCAGTCTTAAAAAAGGAGATGCTTCCATCCCATTTGACCATTTGAGAAAACATGAATGAACCTGGAGGACATCATGCTAAGTGAAATATGCCAACACAGAAAAATACTGCATTTCACACTTATATGTGAAATCTAAAAAAAAAAACCTTTGAATATATAGAAACAAAGACTAGAATGCTGATTACTTACTAGGGGTTGGAGTGGTGAGGGAAATGGGGAAACAAAGTCCAAAGTTACAGTTATATAGAATGAATAAGTCTAGATCTCTAATGTGCAACATAAGGATTATGGTTAATAATATTCTACGGTATCCTAGCAATTTGCCAAGAGACTAGCATTTAAGTACTTTTACCATTAAAAAAGGTACATATGTGAGATAAGGGATATGTTAATTTGTATAACTGTAGTAATCATTTAACTATGCATATATGTATATCAAAATGTCACATTGGAGTAGCACAGAATATATGATATATATGATATATAATATACCATATATAATTGTATATGGATATATAATTCTATGTGATATATAATATATATCATATATACAATTATATATGACATATAATATACCATATATACCATATATAATTATATATTATATATAACATATGACACAATTATATATGATATATACCATATAATTATATATGATATATAATCATATATAATATACTCATATATGATATATAATTATATATGATATATGATATGTGATATACCATATATATCTTATATATAATTATATATAAGATAGATCATATATCACATCATTATATATGATATATGATTATATATATCATATATATCATTATATATATCATATATATCATATATCATATATTCTGTGCTACTAGAGCATGACATTTTGATATATGTTGTATATCATATTTCAAAATGTTATATATCATATATGATATATGATATATTAATTATATATTATATATTTATATGATATATTATATATTAATTATATATAATTATACATGATATAATATATATTAATTATATATGATATATTATCATATTATTTTATATATTATATATTATATGTATATGATAGAAAGAGGAAGACATCTTCATTTCTTTCTTTTTATCCCCAGAACTTATCATACTATCTAGGTATATATTGGTTGTGCAATAAACATTTATTGGAAGCATGAATGAATGAATAAGTAAACTGGTATATTGTAATCTCAAGTTCAGAGAAAAATCTTAATTTCTAAAATGTAAAATGTTTAAAATGAGTCATTACGTTTAAAATAGTAAACCTCAAAAGCATTCTAATTATTAAAATTCTTTCATGAAATTAATGGATATGGTTTCTTAAATTTCACAGGTAAAAGTTATGACTGAATGAAATATACACTTTACTCAACAAAACTTTTCAGTCAACTTTATGTTTTGAAATCCTTGATTAAACTTAGGCCTCTAGATAAAAGCTGCCCGTCAATCACAAATTTATATGGTGTTTTCTACTTTCTAAAGTACTATTCTCCTGGATGATATCTTCTGTAATCCTCAGAACATCTTCCCTTGATATTATTTTTCTGTGGTCAAGATAAGGAAATTGAAATTTGGGGATGTTTTTGAATTTTCTTACAACTAAGATATATATCTTCTATCTTTTCTTCATATAAAATTATAATCACAAGAACAGATATTCATAATACCTTTTCTACCAATAATAAGCTGTATCTTTTCACAATCTTTAAAATAAAATTTATATTAAGTAAACATGTGTATAATCAACTATACTCAAAAATTGTCTAATTTCACAAGCTAAGAAACTAAAAATGTACTTTAGTTTTCTCTTTAAAATTTATTTGCTTCATGAAACTTGGGCCTTTATATTTTTTAGAACATAGATCTAAGGGTAGCAATAGAATAAGTGATAATACAAGTGGTGTTTTCATAAAGGGTGAGTGAAAGTGATCATTAACAACCTGGTCTAGATCAGGAAGACTGTGGCAGAAATATGAAAGGAACCAGAGGCAGTTTAGATGAAATTAAAATGATTTGACCAAGAATATAATCTATTTGGGTGTGTTTTCCTATGAGCAGTTTCTTCCATTACAGGAGGGAAAATAAAAGAGAAATTAAAAGCTTGGAATCTCTGTTATCTGTAAACCTTTAAGGTTCTGTTTACCTAATTCCATTATAATGAAACATAAACTATGAGGGTCTGGCCATGACATTGGGCAGATGCAGTCATCATCTGGGTTCCAACTGCTGGGAAAATCTCCACCAGAAACTTCCCAAGTTCACTCACAAGATGATAATTCTCTCCCTAGGGCAATCAACACTTCTAAATAACAAATCAAGAAATGATGAAGTGTTTTACAAGGTTAGTTCAGCACAGTTCTCACAGACTTGAAACAGAGAAACATGGGCTATATTTGGAGCCTAAGGTCTGGGTCCATCTTATTATTTTCATTGTTCCCTTAATTTTATTAGCACTGAAGCACCTCTTTAAATCACAACCAGCTATGTTCATAAATTTCTTCTGTCTTTCCAATCCCCCACAATGTCAACCACGTAGAAAAGACTTGATGAATAAATATTGATGAGTGGATATGTTTAGGGTTTTTATATTTCACCATTTAATGTGTATCATAAAATGATCATAGATTCCAAAGCACTTTCAAGTAATTTATCACATTTAAACTTTGTAACAATGGGTCGAGGTAGTTATTATTAAATGAATTGTTTGAAAAGGCATCATGGTATCTGGCTCATTGGCCATCTTGAAAACAAATGGTAGAGTCACCATCAAGGAGTCAAGCCTCTGCCTGTCAGACTGACCAGAGGGGACTATAAGGTTTATATTTCATAAAGAACAGGGTTGGCTTCCTGCATGGAGTCTTAGTCATTAGGTGAGGAGGTGCTGGATGAAAATGCCTTAGTCCACTTCTTTCTATTTCTATTATTATGTGTACTATTCAAAACACCATTACCTAGTTTTAAATATATATACACACATATATTTAAATATATATAACTATACTATATATAATATATAACTATACTATATATAATATATATTATATGTAACATTATATATATGTAACCAGGTAATTATATATATATATATTTTATATATATATAAATATATATATACACACACACACACATACATACATACACACACACATAACCATGTAATTATATTGATTGATACATCATATTTGAACATATTTATGGGGGTAATGTGATATCCTGTTACATGCATAGAATGTGTCATGATTAAGCAAGGGAATTTAGGGTATCCAACACCTGGAGTGTTTATTATTTCTGTGTGTTGGGAATATTTCTAGTCCTCACTTCTAACTATTTTGAAGCATTCAATACTTTGCAATTAACTATAGTCACCCTTCTCTGCTTTCAGATTTTAGAAATTATTCCCTCTATCTAACTTACATTTGAAGTGATTTTACCAGCTGCCTAACTAGCCTCCCTTGACTTACAAATGTGTTTTTTACAGTGCTTCTAAGAATGACCATTCAAAAATGCAAATCAGATTTTGTCACTGCCGTTTTTGGAGTTAAAGGCTTTCCATTGCTCTTAGAATAAAGATCACAGTTCTTGACTTGCAGCACTCTGCATGTTTAAGCTTCACCCTCCTTATCCATCACCATGCCTTCTGTCCTCCAAGGTCTCTACACTAACCTATAGTGTATTTAACTTTGTTAAATTGCTTGACCCTGCTAAGCTCTCTCCTATCTTGTGCTCTCCTGCATCCTGATGTGTCTTCGCAACCCTCTGCTCTGACCCTGCCAAGCTAGCTAAGGTCTCAGCTCAAAGTCATTTCCTTCAGAGCCTTCTCTCTCTTCCCAGTCTGGGTTAGGTCTTCCAGATTAGTTTAAGGCATCCTCTCTGGTAACACTGACCACATTTACATTTGTTTGTTTAATGTTTTTCATCTCCATTCCCAGCCTCACCCCTTTTCTATTCATCAATAAATCCCCAGTATCAATCATGTGCATAGTACTGAGTAGATGATCAATAAACATTTGTTTACTTAAAATGATCAATCAATACATTTCCACCTGGAAGCCTAAGTAATCATTCTAGAAAACATTTCTGGCCAGGCGCGGTGGCTCACGCCTGTAATCCCAGCACTTTGAAAGGCTTAGGCAGGTGGATCACTTGAGATCAGGAGTTCGAGACCAGCCTGGCCGACATGGCACAACCCCATCTCTACTAAAAACACAGAAATTAGCTGGTGTGGTGGTGCATGTCTGTAATCCCAGCTACTTGGGAGGCTGAGGCAGGAGAATTGCTTGAACCTGGAAGGCGGAGGTTGCAGTGAGTCCAGATCGTGCCACTGCACTCCAGCCTGGGCATCAGAGCAAGCGAGACTCTGTCTCAAAATAAATAAATAAATAAATAAATAACGCATTTCTGATTCATGTGACTCTGCTGCTCTCTTTGATGGCTTTTCCACAGCTCTCCGGATGAAGTCCAAACTCCTAAGCCTGGTATACTACACCTTGCTAGTTCCCACCCCAAGTTTGTTTTTTTTTTGCTTGTGTTTTTTTCACCCTTCTTTCCTCCACTGTCCTTCCACTGTGTTTCTGCAATCTGGAACTGAGACAGGCAACTATAAAGGGGTAAGGTCCTTAGAGAACCTCCAACCGGCCTGTGCACTGGGAGGCCTGTGCACCAGGGTGGAGCCATGGAAGCTCATGCTATTTTCAGTGGGGAGGAGCCTGGCCTCTCCTGTTCCTGGGTGGTAACCGGGGATTCAGTCTGTGAGGCAAAAAGCCAGCTAGCAGGACTCTCACTTTGCTGAGAGTCCCATTTTCTCCTTTTTTCCTTTTTTCACTCAATAAACCCTGTCCTTCTCACCTTTCAAAGTGTCTGCAAACTTAATTGTTCCTTGTCGTGTGTCAAGAACCGGTTTTTCCTACAGCAGAATTCTCTTCAGTAATTTTTCTCTTTTGCCTTAGATATTTCCATATTCTGAGACTTTTTCTGATGCCCTTTTCCCTCTCTGCCCATCTTCATTACTTACTTAAAATGCCATGAGGACTCAGTTTAAAAGAATGCTATTTCTGACACTTAATTTTTGAGAAAAATAACTGAAATATTTATTAGATTTTGAAAGTGATAACACCATGCCAACATGTCATGATCACTTATACACAATTATAATATATAATGATAATGAAAATTACCTGGAATGAAAATGTATTTGGAGCGCTAAGCTTAATGCTTTGCACAAAAGCATGTTTTGAAATTAGGTTGATTTGATGCACTTCCACACAATGTTCAGAAAAGAGTAAGTATAATTTGTAAAATCTTATTCAAATCTCATCAAGTGAATAATAAATTGCTCTTGTTAAGACAAAATAGAGACCATAACATTAGAAGATTCTTGTGAATCTTTCCAGCTGAGAGCTGACAGACCAATGATGAGATCTCACTAACTTTTCCTGACTCCTTGAATACGAACATTGATAACATCTTTTTTATTAAGGTTCACATGCCTTAAGATTCTCAGTTTTTGCAATGACATTCTCTAATAATTGTGTACTATTCCTGGCAATATAAGTGAAGCACCTTTTTCACTGAGTGACTCTTTGTAAATGTTTCATATTTTGCAGCAGTTTGACTTTACTGAGGGTAATATAAAACATTTAATGGAAGCATTTGGGAAGCTTAAGTATGTGTAATTTAGGGAAGAGATACTTGAGAGATAGCAATAATAATAGCAGTATGAATTAGTGTATGGTGAACAGTGGAACAGATGGGAAATAATTTGATATTTTAAAAATGAAATTTTCCCCAGATTCAAGCAATTATACACATTAATTGTAAACAATACAGAAAAATCTGTGAGGAATTAAAGCCTCTAATAATGCTACCATGTAGAGGTAATTGAATAGAACATCGAGTTTGCTGTGTTCTATTATTTTCATATATTTTATATATATATATATAAATTTCAGAAGTATAATATTTGATTTATAGTTTTGAAACCTTTTTTCTTAAGTGGCATTATCTCCTAGGCATTTTTTCTTGTTATCTTTTGGAAATACATACACCCATAAAGCATATTTTTTCTTTATTTTCTTCCTAAAACAAATATGATTTTAGTGGTACCATAATGTTATAATTATGATTAATTTATTGACTAATTTTCTAATCTTTGGATAGTTCAGAAATTTCTTATATTCTAACATTATTAATAGCAAGCATCATTGCTGAAAAATAATTGTTTACATGCTTGATTATTTGATTAGCATGGGTTCTTAGAAATGTAGATACTAGATCACAAATTATGCATATTTTAAATGCTTTTGAGATTACTTTCAAATTGCTTTCCCTAATGATGTACAGAATACACCTTAATCATTTGTTTATGAGAATGCCATTTCAACTTACACTTACCAATATTGGCTACTATTTCAAAACATCATGCCAACTTCTTACTTTGAAAGGTAGACCTTGGATTTAAAATAGAACAAAACAAGGGAATGTATATCATTCATACATATTTGAAAAGGTTACCTGAGCATAATGGCCACACTAGTTCTTCACATATACAATCTTCTTTTTAAAATATCCTTCAGAAAAATCACTCTGTGCTAAATCAAACAAGAGCTGCCCTACTTACAGATAATATATATAGTCATTCACACACACACACACACATGCGTGCATTTTATCCCTGGTGCAGTTGTGTGAATTCAAATACAGTGAGAACATCAGCTATCAAAAAAATATCTTTTTTGCAGTCTATATTTTCCACTCTAAGAACTGGTTACTACTCTAGTATGACTGTCTTGTTATTGGAGGAAAGTAGAAAATATGGAATTTTGAGTTTTATGTGCTCACAAAGGGGAAAAGCAAGTGAAGCCGCTCATGAACTACTCCCATTACTCCTCAGCCTGTCTGATAACAGAATCAATACTTTTCCTCTCCAAATCAATCACTGAAGATAAAAATGAAGGCATTGTAGTCTGTGTTCTGGCAATTCTATTAAAGATACCAAATGATGAGGCATTCATCACATTAGCAAGTACTTTTACCTAAATAGAGGGTGACTAAATATGAGTCCTTCATTTAGAGATTTTTGTAGGAAATAGAAAAATAAATGCTATTGCTTCAGTATGCATGCGGCCAAACAGTGAGAGGAATCAAGCATTTTCATGATGGAAAAGCCAAGGGTAAGATGCCTCATAGTCCCTGGCTGTAGTTCTCACAGGCTGCACTGCAGGGGAGGGAGACACTCAGCTTGCTCCTGGTTGGTAAAATGGCCCTCGGGAGCCACCCAGAAAATGAGACAGGTGGCTTTGGTGAGCTCAGGTAAGAAGAGGGTCATTTGGGAGTAGCCTCAGAGGACAGATATGGCTTTAACATTTCTTCGACCATCTGTTTCCCACTCACCAAAATTTGTGCTTTTGAAAAGTCTGATCTCATCTACCCTAAATGCTTAACACTTCCCTTGAGTTCTCCAAAGAATTTTTGAAAGTTCTTATATTAATAATATGTAATAAAAGAGCAAGATAATAAAGAACAAAATACAGGACCAAGTGGGTGGGATAGGTAGGGGTTGAGGGGCGGGGACATAAGCAGATCTGTATAATAGAACTCAGCCAAAGGTTTCCAGCTTGTTCTCTGAACTTTGTGTTTGTATTTAGTCAAAGACATTATTCCCACAAGGGGAATTGTTTAATAATTCATCAGCTCTCTTCTCCTCTATAATTGAAGACCTCTCAATTGTATTTCAGTGAAGTACAGAATCTGAGGAAGAGAATCCTTAATAGGCAAACCTAGATCAGTATAAAAGAAATGAGCAAGGTAACCGGCACAATTATAAGTGTGATTTTTATGAAATGAGTTCTGTAGTCCTTTGCTTATATTATTTAAAAATGCCTTTGTTTTATAAACTTTGTAGTTAAAGTCTAAAGATCACAGACATCTTTTAAGATCTAAATATCCATGAAACCATCACAACACCTATATTATACATGACAATATTGCACTCGTATTACAGAAAATGGAACGAAGAAATAATAAACTGAATGATTTGACTTAGAGTAAAACATTTGCTCATATTTCTTGAGTACTATGTGCCTCACACAATGCTAAATACTTTAAATGTATTATACCTTTTAATACTCAAAAGAATCATATAAAATCAGTATTACTTTATCTTCATAATATATATTAAATAAGTGGGGCTTAGTTTAGTTACTAAGTATGATAGTTCATAACTATAAATAACCAGCTCTTGGGTTTGAATTAAGGTTCTATCATGAAGATTTTTTATAACTACGATTCTTTAATTTTAATTAAGCAAAATTTAGGTCAGGGATTGTGAAAGTTGGAGATAATATCTATTCATCTTTGCAGCTATCTTCATATATTGTTGTTTTAGTATCCTAAAATATACTTTTATTGTTGGCTTATTGCAATAATTTGTAATGGTTTTCATACTTGGCCTTTGGAGGATTCTGATAATTGAACATAGAGGGAGTTTGGTGTTCTCACTCCTCCTTTAAAACGTTTTTTTTCTTAAGATCTTTATTCCTCATCCTTGTCAAAATGTCTATCACTTATTCATCTACTCTTGCTTTTATCATATTTTATAAGGATTCAATTAGAAAAATGAACCGGATAGGCGTGGTGGCTCACACCTGTAATCCCAGCACTTTGGGAGGCTGAAGTGGGTGGATCACATGAGGTCAGGAGTTTGAGACCAGGCTGGACAACGTGGTGAAACCCCATCTCTACTAAAAATACAAAAATTAGCTGGGCATGATGGTGGGCACCTGTAATTCCAGCTACTTGGGAGGTTGAGGCAGAAGAATCACTTGAACCTGGGAGGTGAAGTTTGCATTGCACCACTGAACTCCAGCCTGGGTAACAAAATGAGACTGTCTCAAAAAAAAAAAAAAAAAAAAGAAAGAAAGAAAGAAAAGGAAAAAAAAGGAATCTATGAATGAGGAATTAAGTTATGGCATGCTTCTTTCCAATCAATATTAACACATATAATTTGATCAATTTATAACTCTTAATAAGTTGTCTTGTAAAAATCAATACTGAGGTTTCAAGTTAGGTCTATATTGCTGTCTACTTTGTTCATCATCATTACAAGCACCTTGAATAATACGTCCCATTTCATAGAAGTCAAATCAATAGTTGTCGAACTAATTAATAAAAACAAATAAACTCTTACTAAATGACTTTATATGTATGCCAATTAGCATATACCCAGCATATAACAGTTGGCTATTAACATTAGCCAATATAATAGAAACATATCTTGAAATGTTTTACAATCTAATGGGGGAGATTGAATATGTGCAGAAACACATATGGCTCTCAAATACTTCCTTTTTATTCTCCAGCTTTTTTGAGGTATGATTGAAAAAAATGCATATGTTTAAAGTGTAAAATGTGTTTTCATGTATGTATACATTGTGAAATGTTTACCTCACTCAACCTAATTAACACATTCATCACCTCATATAGTAACAATTTCTACAATGTCTATGAATGTGTGTTGAGAACATTTAAAATCTACTTAATAAATTTCAAGTGTACAATACGGTATTAACTATGGTAAGTAGTCACCATGCTGTACATTTAACCTGCAGAACTCATTCATCTTGCATAACTGAATTGTGTAACAGTGACCAATAACTCCTCATGACCCTCTCTTTTCATTCTACTCTTTGCTTCTATAAGTTTGACTTTCGTAGATTTCATATATAAGTGAGATTATGCAGTAATTGTTATTTTATTTCTGGCTTATTTTACTTAGCAGGGTTCTCTAGGTTCATTCATGTTGTTGAAAAATTACAGGAGTTTGTGTAAGACTGAGTAATATCCCATAGTGTATATCAAACACTTTTTAAATAATCAGGGAAATAAAATGTTATTTGCATAATTGTACTTGTTTTTTGCATTTGGTCCATTTTCCCCATTAAATTGTAAAACATTCCAAGATATAAGTTGTAATTATGTTTGCTTATAGTTTATTGGATTAAAAATATTCTAAATGTTTAGGATTCCTTTTATAAATCTACACAATCATTGTTATGAAATACAAAGCTTTGTGATAGTCAACTAATTGACTTTAAATTTTAGTAATAGTGTTTCTCGGTGTGTTTGAGGCCCATCAACCACTTTTTTCAGAATAACCTGAGGCATGTTAAGAAGTGCAGTTTTGGGGGAAAAGGTTCTTAAGTGAAGCTTCTAGCTTTAAATGATTTAACTTAAAAAATTCTTCATAAGTAAAGTTGGTTCTACTTGCTCTTTCTTATTTTATAGAAAAATATTAGATTTACTTAGCCTATCAATTTGCAGTCATCATTGTCCAAAGTGTTTCAGTGTAAATAAAGGTATAACCATATTTATGAGCCATGGATACGTTATGGTCCAAACTTTTGTGTTTACAATTTGGAAAAAAATATTCTATTCCTAGAAGAGAGGTCCACGGCTATGTGCTTCAGAATAACCAAGGATGTTTTCAGCAATGCAGGATAGCCCCTTGACTAGCTAACTACATCAGCATCTCTGAGAGTGGGCCCCAGGAGTATTTATTTTAGACAAACTAGTGATTTTTACCCACACTGAAATCGGAGAAACAGGTATTTCTTTGCTCTTGAGCTGAGAGCTGTAATTTGTTAGTTGTAGTGTCCCAGAGGGGAGGCAGTGCTAGTTATTAGCTAGTACTACTGCAAGTCCTTCTGCAGTGGGTGATTCTTTGGTAAGATAATGCAGTCCATGTCAAGGTCACAAACATTCTGAGACTCTGAAAGGTGCTCTACCAGCCCAGACTCCCACTACATGTCCCTGGAGGGCAGGATTTTGAAATTGTCATGCATAAGAAAGGATCATTACAAAACAGAAGACCTCAAATTGATGCCTTGAAAACAGATGATTGCTGTATTTAATTACTACCCTATGTCTCTCTGAATTATGAAGACTCCATGTAGCCAAAGAATGATTAGTAAACAAAAAATTCTAACTAAATTAACTAATTAACTCAGACAGAAAACCTTTTTATGTTTTCTTTATGTCAATAACACAGAAACCTAAAATCTTGCCTGAGTCAATCAGTATCATCAGGCTGATTGCCAATGATTATCATTCAGTAAATATGTGGACATAGTGACCATATATCACAGTTAGCCTGGTTTTGATACAAGGCTGATCTGATTTAGTGATTAGTGATCAGCTATAAACTGTATCACAAACAGACCTTCTTTCACTTTTCATAGTGCCTTGGTTTTATGAGAATATCAAGTCTACAGATACACCTCTACAGAAGATTGAGCAGACTCTGACACATCTTTGAATTTGTGTGCATATTCTTAAAATCAAATGTATAACCTGTTTGACTTATGGAAACTGATTTGTCAGGAAAATGTTTTTTATTTAACTGAAGTTTCTGGTAATTTGAATCTGACCCTTTAAAATTTCCTTATGCTATATATATGGATTTTATTTTAAACACTAGCATGAAGGTGAATCAGAAGCACTGTATGACTCAGGTCCTCTAGGCATTGAGCTATAAAAGTGGGGTCCCATTTATAATTGGAACTAAAGTAGTTTTGCTTGTAGTTTAAAGTCTTTTGGAAGGAACTGAATTGAAAAGTAAATGGCCTAAGCACTCTGAAAGCAGATGATAGAAGACAGTTTGACAAGAAAAGGCAGATAAAAAGACAGGCAAAATGATTTTACTTTATACCAGGAAAGACATTTGGTACTTTCTACTTAAAAGGCTCTTTGTGACCATTAATTAGTTAATCCTAATATCCTCCTGGTAGAACACATCAGCATTATTATCACTTGCTGCAGCAAAACTTGAAATACTGGAAGATTAAGGGGCTTTAGCAAGAATTGAAAGCTAATGAATGGCACAGTAAGAATTGGAACTGAGTCTCTGTCGGGCAATTCTATCTGGAGTCCACCAGGCCACAGTCTCTGTAGTGCAGCCAACATACCACTCTATGATTACAGAAGAGCATTCTGAGGAATGCCCAAGTCTGATAAGGAAAGATCGGCTCAAACAACTTGGAAAGCTAAATGGAATGTCTAAGTCCATGAAGGCATGGAAATGCTGTGTTTGCCTCAGAACCTCTTCCCTCAGAGCTTCTTTGCCTCAGAACTTTGCCTCAGAGAAAGACACGGTTCAGTTTCACCCGAAAGGAAACATGTTCTAAAGAAAATAAGCAATTGGTCTTAGTAAGGGACTATAAATTGTATCAACTTACAGCAAAGAGCAATAGAGAGGGACCCAGGGAACAAAGTTTTTTATGTTTTAAGCTGCATTTATTCAGAAGAAATATAGCTGTCTTTGGAACAAATAGTCCACTGGGATCTCATCAGAAGGAAAAACTCAGTGCGACTTTTAACAATTAGAGAACTTTTAAAAAGTTTAAAATCCGAGAAGAAAGAGGTTACCTTAAAAAAACCTCAGAATTAGTAAACTGTTTGTTCTTGTACCTCATATTAACCAGTAAATTTCTAGTCAATCCCCTGAAAAAACACAATGACAAAATGCTATTAAGCAGATCATAGGAAATAAGATTAGTTGGCAAAATTTTTCTACAATTTTCAAATAGTCTTAGTATTCACAAGTCCTCCCTTGACAGCCAACAAGTTTTCTTACTTTATATTACATTGGGATGGGGAGTTCTTTAGAAGAAATGATGGACTCCTAATTTATACTCGTAGCAAAACAAATGTCAGCTGTATTACAAATTTAAGTGAAAAAAGAAAAGCACTGGAAGAAAATACATATGACTAAATAATTTGGAGAGAAAACACTTGCTTACGCTTGTAGTATAAATAGACACAAGAAACATATTGTTTTCTATGTAAATAAAATTAAAGAGTAATTTGGAGTAATATTTGCAATGTATTATTCTTATCTTTAATGAATTATATTTGTTCTACAAAGGAGGCTAAGACAAGTCCCAAGAAGCACTATTAGTTGGAGGAATCTTTGTGGACATGACAACCTTGGTGCTATGTTGTCCTTCTATACCAAGAAAAATAACTGGTGGTTATTTCAAGAACAGATGGTTTGGGCTGAGCTTAAAGCTGCTTTTTTGATGAATTAATCACAGCTTCATTCATTGAAGAAAGCTAATATAATAGACAGACTTGTATATATATATTTTAATTTTTATTTTAAGTTCCAGGGTACATGTGCAGAATGTGCAGGTTTGTTACATAGGTAAACGTGTGCCATAGTGGATTGCTGCACCTATCAACCCATCACCTGGTTATTAGGCCCAGCATGCATTAGCTATTTTTTCTAATGCTCTCCCTCCCCCAACCCAACCCCTCACATGCCCCAGTGTGTGTTGTTCCTCTCCCTCTGTCCATGTGTTCTCACTGATCAGCTCCCACTTATAAATGAGAACATGCCATGTTTGGTTTTCTGTTCCTGCATTAGTTTGCTGAGGATAATGGCTTGCAGCTTCATCCATGTCCCTGCAAAGGACATGATTTCATTCATTTTTATGGCTACATAGTATTCCATGGTGTATATATACCACATTTTCTTTATCCAGTCTATCATTGATGGACATTTGGGTTGATTCCATGTCTTTGCTATTGTGAATAGTGCTGCAATGAATATACACATGCATGCATTTTTATAATAGAATTACTTATATTCCTTTGGGTATATACCCAGTAATGGGATTGCTGGGTCAAGTGCTATTTCTGGTTCTAGATCTTTGAGGAATTGCCACACCATCTCCCACTATGGTTGAACTAATTTACATTCCCACCAACAGTGTAAAAGCTTTCCTATTTCTCCGCAACCTCGCCAGCATGTGTTGTTTGACCTTTTAAAGCTGCTTTTTGATGACACCCCATCCTTGCTTCTACCACTTCCCTAAGGGCCTCAGACAAGATAATCCTGCAAATATTCAAAAAGTACTGGAGAACCAATTTGTCTTTGGGGAATAAGAATCACCTTTATTAAAGGATAAATATTTACAAGTTGTATTTTATTAGGTGCCAGCAGATACGACCGTGCTCTTATAAAGTAGAAATTAGAGTCTTCTTCCAAAGTAGTAAATTGTGTAGGCATCATCTTTTCATCCTGTATTATATCTATATATTTTAATCCTAAGCCTATCTTCTTCAGATCAAGAAAAAGGCACAATTTCTGCCAATATATTTATTTACCTAAATAGACATTCAATGTGACACTGTAATTTTCCACTGCCATGTCCTTATGAATCTCTAAGATGCATTGTCTGAATTTTTGTGACTCAATTTCAGAGAGAGAATTTTGAAATGGACAGTATGGATTCACATAGGACTACGGTTCTCACTCTTTAACATGCATCAGACTCTCCTGGGGGACTTGTTATAACACATATTTCCAGGTCTTAATCCCCAGAATTTCTAATTCAGCAGGTCTGGGGGATGGTTTGAATTTGCGCTTTTAACAAACGTCCATGTAATGCCAACACTGCCAATCTGGGGAGTGTACTTTTAGAAGTATTGATTTAGAGAAATGAGAAACAAAGTAAGAACTCACATATTCCACCTAATATTTCTAACACCATGGAAACAAATATATTTAAAGCAGACATCCAGAAAACAAATTTGCCTTACAATTTACACAAGTACAAATCTATTGATTTATGATATGGCAATGGAAATGTTATGTGGTGATAGAGCTAGGAATTAACTTCTTTATATGGCTTTTACAAATTTTATAGTTTTAAGTAATGAACATATGAATTCCAAAGTTTAGAATAAAATGAAATAATTTATTTATCAAGATTGTAGTGAAGCCAAATGATCTTCAGTTCAGCATTATTAAATATTTAATGAAATTAAATGGTAGATGGCACAAATGAGAGTAATTAAATGAGAATTCTGTTTTTACTTCTTATGTCATTATCTGAAAATCATTTTTTTCCTTTAACTTCTGGAATCAGCCATTCAAATACTATTGCAAGCCATCAATTTCTTATTTGAAGCTTAGTAAGCTTTCAGAATTTTCATGTCTTTGTCAGTATTGTGGATAACAGTTACTCATTACCTTGTGGGTGTACTGAATTAGGCTAGTAAAATCTCAACCTTTTCAAAGATCATACTTCTGTAATGCCTCTCCTTAAATGAACAAGAAAATGTTTTGAAGTTAAAAAGCAGATCTCAAACACTAAGGAAAAATGTAAATGCACGAGGAAAGTCCAGCTAAAGCTCCTGTGTGTCTGCTCACATTATTTAGTAACTGACTAGAGTGCAGAGCATTCTCGTTTTCCCTCAGTAATTGTGGTTTTTGCCATTACTTTTAATAAATCAGTTGGTTGTGTGTGTGTGTACCCATATATATGTGCATATGTGTGTACAGGAACACATGCATATCTATGTGTGTGGTGGAGTACCTGGCCACAAGCAATGAGGGCAAACTTTTCATCTCTAAACTATTATGAATATAATCATTATAGATTTCTTTTGGGATGTAATTGTATAACAACAGTGATTATGATCACTCTTTCTCTTTGTGACCAGTGACAGTAAATGAGTGATTTTGTGTTTTTACCGATTTATTCCTAAAAATTCCTAGTAAATGCTTTATCATTTTTATAGCAACAAAACCTTGGCTCATTTTACAATTTCTAATAGCATCTACCTGATTATCCTTTATTCCTTTACCTATAGGAACAGGCATTTAATTGGTTAGCATGCCTGAAACGGATGCCTTCTTGTTCTATTTCAGGGATCATTTCTCTCATCATTCATTAGGCCTAGAAATCTAATGTTGTAAGAAGTACCTTTTCCTTCTGATTTCCTAGATGAGAGGTTTTGACACCCTTCTTGCCTTTCACTGCCCCTTGATTCACTCTGCTTCTGCTTGAGTTACCCGAAGCCATGTTCCTGTTTGGAAACATCTGGACCAGCTCGGTTCTGCTCTATCCCTGTTCCTCTAGGGAGCAAGATGCCTGCAGTGAGTGGCAGTTTTGCTGCACTCCAGGGAGAACCAGCTCTTCTTGAGGGAAGCATCTCCAGTCTTGTACTGCCTTGATGAAGTGGTTAAATATAAAGAATTCTGGAGCTCAGGATTAGCAGGCCCTCTTTGTTAACAGTCCCACACCCAAGACTTCTAATTTTGCCTCTATCAGTAAGGAGGGAGAAACTTTGCTTCGTAACTGGAGTAGGAAAGGGAGGTAGTATTTGTTGTGCCTACTACTGCAGACTACAATGCTAAGGATAAATCTCATCCTAATCTTCCACCCCTATGGGAGCTTTCGGATTTTGTAATATTCCTAAATCCTTCTGTATATTTCCCTTCCCATAAAGGTATGGTTTCAAGATTTCTTTCATTTTCTTTCTCCATTGTATGTGTATGTGTGTGTAGATATCTATGGTATGATGCGATATGTAGATATATATATGTGTAATGTTCTTTGTCTAGCTTTTCTTAGATACTGCCTTCCTTCATGCTGTCTTTTCCTTTCAGTGGCAACTCCCTACCTAAGTCATTCCTCATCGACCTTGCCAAACTATTACAACTTTTTCCTCTACTTAACCATTTACTCCTGTGAAAAACCAATGTTTGATATCTAGTACAGATAAAAGAGACATCAATAAATAAGAACAAGAAAGAAAACAACATAAAAAATGAATCAAGATAATAAAGATACTATTTCTAATTACCAATAAAAATATATATTAGTCAATAAATGGATTGGAACACCTGAGTAAAATTGAACAAATATGTCTATACATTATACTTTATACAAGATAAATGCCAGGTAGACTAAATAATTAAAATAATAACCATAAATCATAATAAAGAATATAAAAATGAATTAAAAAATTACAAAGTTCAGAAAGAAATGAGAAATTTATAATATTGAGTTGAATATGAGACAATGCTCAAAATCATAAAGGAAAGCATTTTGTAAATTTAATTATAACAAAATAATCTTTAAATCATGCATAGCAAAATGTCTCGATTGATAGTAATTGGACACTATTTGTCAAAATGACAAATGCATACATTCTTCTTTACATTAGCAATTCTTGTCCTGGGATTATTTCCACAAATATACTGGCATGTTTAACAAAGCTACATCTAAAAGAACATTCATTTTAGTATGGCTTATAAATACAAAATATTGGAGAGTAAATACAAAATATTGGAGAGTATAACTGTCTTTCCAAAAAGGACTGATTAATTTTTGGTATGCAATTGGAGATAAATACAGCAGTTTAAAAAATGAGGCAGCTTGATGTTACAGATTGATTTAACTTGTGAATTAGGGAAAATTGCAGTGTAGAACAATAGATGTAGTATGTTATCTCTTAGGTAACGAAGATGAAGATGGAAACAAAAAAAATATAAAAACAGTTCTATAAGAATATATAAGAAATCAGTAATTGTGATTCATCTTGTGAGAAGATAGTGAACAAGGAAACTGGAGTGAGAGTGTTATTGTCCATCATATAATTTTTGGAACAGCATATAATTTCAGAGAATTAAAAGTTCTTGTTATATATGTATTACTTCATTCTTGTTATATATGTATTACATATTAAAATGAATATTTTAAAAGGACAAGTCTGTATCTATAAACTCTCTCTGAAAATTACATAAGATCTTAAGCTTATTTGTAACCATCTACTCCATTTTTCTCCATTTCCCAGGATTTGTTGAAAATATCTGCAGTTTTAGCTCTAGAATTTTATTAACTTTAAATTAAAAACACCTGGAACATGGTGCCATATATTAACAAAAGCTATATATAAAGATTTGGTAAGATGCCAGGTCTGTAACTAAGATATTTGTATCTATTGGACATATGAATGTCAGTTTTATCCCTGACTCTGAAGTTGCCACTATCAAGGGTGAGAGCAGCTCTGTCTGAACATAGGTACATGGGGTACACCTGGTATAGAAGGATTCTAGAGATAGTTTAGGGAGATAAGATTTAATGATATATAATTTAAAGAAACCTTTAGAAAACTTGGCAAGAATATTAATCATTATTACTTAGTCTACAAATGTTGGATTTCAGAGAAAGCTACAGTATCACCTTAACCAAATCTTGCCAGTCTATATGACCTCCCATTACTCCATTACTTTACTTCTCTTTCTATCTGTGCCCCTTCTACAAACTCTTGGTTTCCTGGCTTCCTTCTCATTCCACTAGCTGTCTTCACAGTGCATTTCCCATCACCTGCTGGGGTAGATTTCAGAAAAGAACACACTGCATTTTAGCTTACCCTCTCAGGAGGTGGAGTCTACTGCTGCATTCTTTACATCAGGGCTGGCCTTGAGCTTTCTTTGACCTATTGGGTGGCAATGATGTTGTGCAAGTTCATAGCCTGTGCTTCAAGAGACCTTCCTCTCCTGCTGCTAATGAAACCCTGTGAACAACATGACCAAGAGCAGGCTAGTCTCCTGGTTGATGGAAGATATGTGGCCCATAAGCCTTCTCTGCCCCAGCATACAGTTGGTGAAAACGCAGAAGAGCTGTCTAGTGGACCAGAAGTTGACCACAGACACATGATGACTCTACCTAAACCAGTAGAATCACTCAGCTGCACCTGGCCGAAGTGCTGTACCCACAGAATCGTGATCTAATTTTATGGCTGTTGTTTTAAACCACGGAGTTGGGGGGTGGTTTGTTATGCAGCAACAGCTCATTGTTACATAACCTTCCAGGAAGAGCCCTCTGACTGGTTTCTCATCTCCAATGTCAGTAATTAGTGTCAGCTTAATGAATGATCTTTCACAATACTTTTCAGATACACACACACACACACACACGTCCCTAAAGTGAGGAATTTTCTTTTTTTTTATTTCTCGGAATTTAGGCAAAAGTTCATCTTCCCTATTTCTATTCTCCCGCTGCCCTATGTTTTCCTTCCCACTATCACACTTTTCTTTACTGGCAAGATTCGTCTTCTACAGAGAGTTTCTTAATTCTAATCACCTCATTCATTATCACTTTGCTCTAGTTAGTTATCTAGTATACAGATTGTACTAAACTATCTTGGAGTTGTTGACATGTCATGTTGTAACAATTTTCTAGGCCAGAATTTCTTATATTGGGTCCTTAGAAACAGTATTAAACTTTAAGACATTAATAATACTTTTTCAAAGAAATAGTTTTGATTAAATACGTCTAGGATATATTGGGGTGAATAATGTGTTGTGTGTGTGTGTGTGTTGTTTTTGTTTTTTGGGTTTTGTTTTTGTTTGTCTTTTATTTTTAAATTATTTTTCCTTGATAACATTGTGTGAATTGTTAACCACCAAGGAAGTATAGCAGGCCCCACAGTATCTCAAACTATGGAACCGTTAACATTTTACTCAATAGATTTCAGGAAATGTTACCTTAATATTACCTTAGGCTTAAATACATAAAATTCACTGTTAAACAAGATGTTTAGTCCTTAAATGCCTGTGCGAGGAAAAACAAGAAAGAGAATTCATTAGTGATATAGAAACTAAAGAAAGACCCTTCAAATTTTTTTTTCCTAAAATTTAGTACTACGAATTTCTAGACAATGAAATTTCCTTTGGATTTTAGGTTATCTTATATTTGCCTTTGTGACTGAAACAGATATTTTAAATAAGTTATTGGTTAACCCCTGATTCCATGACTTCAGTAACTCCCATAAGCACTGGAAGACGTATATAAATATAATAGTTTTGTAAAAAGTTGATTTTGTGTGTAACAGACTAAACTGTGTCCACAGCACCCTCATTTGACTCCCGATTGATTATAGGTACAACCAACATCTTGAACCCCTCACACCTTAAGGAGAGCCTGGGCAGCCAGGGCTGCAGGCCCATCCCTTCTGCCCACATCAGCATTTTATCCATTTACTCAATATGCTGTACAAGTTGTATCATTTTCTAGACATGCTATGAAATATTTTGGAACCACTAATTTCCAAACTTCAGTAGGCTCAAGTTTCACCTGGTATACTTGGGAAAACACAAGCCCTGGGGCCCTTCCCAGAGTTTCTGATTTAGTCAGTGAGTGGTGGAGCCAGAAATCCACATAACGAATGGGCACTTCAGATGTTTCTCAGGCAGATGGTCCAAGGACCTCCTTTTGAAAAAACACTGGTTGACCAGTAGTCAGTATCTGTTAACAGGAGAAAGGAAAATACAATTTTCCTTCCTTTGAAACTATATATATATATTTTGTTTGTTTTATTATACTTTAAGTTCTAGGGTACATGTGCACAATGTGCAGGTTTCTTACATATGTATATGTGTGCCATGTTGGTGTGCTGCACCCATCAACTCGTCATTTACATTAGGTATATCTCCTAATGCTTTCCCTCCCCGCTTCCCTCACCCCACAACAGGCCCTGGTGTGTGATGTTCCCCTTCCTGTGTCCAAGTGTTCTCATTGTTCAATTCCCACTTATGAGTGAGAACATGCAGTGTTTGGTTTTTTTGTCCTTGTGATAGTTTGCTGAGAATGATGGTTTCCAGCTTCATCCATGTCCCTACAAAGGACATGAACTCATCCTTTTTTATGGCTGCATAGTATTCCATGGTGTATATGTGCCACATTTTCTTAATCCAGTCTATCATTGATGGACATTTGGCTTGGTTCCAAGTCTTTGCTATTGTGAATAGTGCCGCAGTAAACATACGTGTGCATGCGTCTTTATAGCAGCACGATTTATAATCCTTTGGGTATATATCCAGTAATGGGATGGCTGCATCAAATGGTATTTCCAGTTCTAGATCCCTGAGGAATCACCACACTGACTTCCACAATGGTTGAACTAGTTTACAGTCCCACCAACAGTGTAAAAGTGTTCCTATTTCTCTACATCCTCTCCAGCACCTGCTGTTTCCTGACTTTTTAATGATTGCCATTCTAACTGGTGTGAGATGGTATCTCATTGTGGTTTTGATTTGCATTTCTCTGATGGCCAGCGATGATGAGCATTTTTTCATCTGTCTTTTGGCTGCATAAATGTCTTCTTTTGAGAAGTTCTGTTCGTATCCTTTGCCCACTTGTTGATGGGGTTGTTTGTTTTTTCCCTGGAGTATTACCACATTTAGAGAATGAGAGTTAAGAAGTTTAAACTTTAAAGTTTACATTCTCTAAATATGGTAATGCTCCAGGGCTCCTTTCTGCATTTCTTTCTCCTTCCCTGGGTGACCTAGTTTGGTAGCTTGGCTTTAAACACCATCTACATCCTGATGACTCCAAAGTTTTTATTTCCAGTCGTGACCACTTTAGTGAACTCTGAAACTGGTTATGTAATTTCTGCTTATCATCTCCATTCAAATTTATAATAAGTAGTTCAATGTGACATGTCCAAAACTAAATTTTTACTTTTATCCCCAAATCTTTTTCCCTCTATGAGTTTCCACTTTAATTAATGGCATTGCTTTCTACATTCTCAGTTGTTCTGGCCAAAAGTTTTGGTGTCATTCTTATCTCTGTACTTTTTTTCTTTCTTCCCACAAGCAAAGCATCAATATAGCCTCTCAGCTCTGTCTTTGAAATATATTCAGAATTTTAACTATCTCATTATCTCTACAGCAATCCTGTAATCTAATCTATCCCCTTTTCCACCTGCTGTTCAACCCCTCTGTAGCATCCAGAGTGGGTCATTTAAAATGCAAGTGAAATCGATCACCTTACCCCTCCACTCAAACCTTCCAAAGGCTCCCATCTCACTCAGAATGCGACCCAAAGATTTCGTCATGGCCTAAGAGGCTTTACGTGATATAGCTCCCTGGAATTTTTTTTTTCTTTTTGCTCATCTCTGCCATTCTCCCTCTCACTCCAACCTCTGCTGCCACACTGGCTCCTTTTCTGTCAAGTTCATGTGCCACTCAGCCTCCCAGCTGCACCTTTGCACTCACGGGTTCCTCTGCGTGAATTACTCTCACATACCCTTCAGGTCTCTGACAAATGCCACCTTCTCAGAGGGGCCTTTCCTTATTACACCAATATCACTCTGTAGGATTCTTATTCTATTTTTGATCACATCTATTAATCAGTTGACATATTAAATTTTTTTATCTGTATCTCTCCAAAGTAACCTCTGTAAGAGTAGGAAATTTACCTATATGATTCATTGCTGTAGCCCCAGCATCTAGAAATGTGCTTGTTTCAGTTAATAAGTCCATAAAAGATCGTATCAAATACATATTTAGTGAATATTGTAGTATCATTCATTCACATTGAAAACACTGTTAGAACCTCTCTCAGACACATGTCAAGGGCAACAGCTGTGAATTGGACATATGACAATTAAGGTAAACGGACAGTACTTGATTGCTGGGCCTTGGCCACCCTCTGCTTTGCTCCCGCATCCATGCTATCACCAGTGTAAATGCCTCCTGGTAGACTAAACTGCATTCTGTTAAAGGTATTTGGAATGCACACTTGAGTAACATATGGAGATATAAAAAATAACTGCATTATCAGAAGTTCTTAAGTAAACTATTAAAAATGTTGTCATTCAACATTTCAGGTTCTTGCTCATAAATAGATTTTCCAAGTATGTATAGAGCTCAAGGCTTGATGAAAACAGTATATGTTCAAGCATTTGATGTGGCAGAATTATTGTTGCTGTGAATACTTTTTAAAAAATCTCTTACTTTTGGCACTCAAAATTTCTTTTTTTTAACACTTGGAAACTCAGCACTGAACAATTTAGTCTTTTTCTGAATTATCCCATAATATACTGAACAATTTGAATGGACATATAAACTGAGCTGTTCCAAAGCCATACCATAATAAATAGTGCAACGTTACAGTTGCATTATATAAATACTATCATTTCTTGAATTTGGGCATGCATTTGTTCTTTTGCAGTGCTGAAAAGATGGGTAGGAGGATTGAATTTGCTATGTTAATGAGATTTTTCTACACTGCAACGACTCCCTTGCACAGTTTTATTTTTTTGTAAAGGTGATAAATTACTAAACATATGCTATGTGACTCGAAGTTGCTTGGTGAAGAGGATGAGATTGATGAGCCCAGATGGGCTCTTCCAATGAAGACAGAAACCCAAGATGGTTCAAATTTTAATTAGATCTGCTAATAAGATGTATGTAGAGAAGAGGAAGACTTAAGATGTTTCTAAAATCATTTATTCATTCACCAATATGTGTTATGTGCCTGTGTGCTAGAACATGTATTAGAAACTAGAAACTCATTGATGAAGACACTCCTGGCTCTCAGAGAACTTATATTGTACTCAGGGCTCTCTAAATATCGGGAATTATGGGAAAATTCTACGTATGCATACATAGATGTCTGAGCAAACTGGGATTTGAAGGGGAAGGAACTCTATTATTTTCCAACCTATTCCCACTGAAAGCACTCACCATTATGTCCATTTCCTGATGGTCAGCAAGCGTTTATCTCTTCCATTCTGCATGTCCCCTGAAGGACCAACACAGGCCATTGTTCTTTGCTATGCTTTGGAGAGCTTTATGCCATAGTGCTTATTTATGACAATATTTTATCTCTTTTGCAGTTCTTGGTGCTTTTGAAACTTAATTCTTTTTTTTTTCTTTTTTTTAAAATTTTTTTTAGTATTTATTGATCATTCTTGGGTGTTTCTCGGAGAGGGGGATTTGGCAGGGTCATAGGACAATAGTGGGAAGGTCAGCAGATAAACATGTGAACAAAGGTCTCTGGTTTTCCTAGGCAGAGGGCCCTGCCACCTTCTGCAGTGTTTGTGTCCCTGGGTACTTGAGATTAGGGAGTGGTGATGACTCTTAACAAGTATGCTGCCTTCAAGCGTCTGTTTAACAAAGCACATCTTGCACCGCCCTTAATCCATTTAACCCTTAGTGGACACAGCACATGTTTCAGAGAGCACGGGGTTGGGGGTAAGGTTATAGATTAACAGCATCCCAAGGCAGAAGAATTTCTCTTAGTACAGAACAAAATGGAGTCTCCTATGTCCACTTCTCTCCACACACACAGTAACAATCTGATCTCTCCTTCCTTTCCCCACATTTCCCCCTCTTCTATTTGACAAAACCGCCATCGTCATCATGGCCCGTTCTCAATGAGCCGCTGGGCACACCTCCCAGAAGGGGTGGCCGCCAGGCAGAGGGGCTCCTCACTTCCCAGACGGGGCGGCCGGGCAGAGGCGCCCCCCACCTCCAAGACGGGGTGGCGGCGGGCCAGAGACACTCCTGAGTTCCCAGGTGGGGTCGCGGCCGGGCAGAGGCGCTCTTCACATCTCAGACGGGGCGGTGCGGCAGAGATGCTCCTCACTTCCTAGACGGGGTGGCGGCCGGGCAGAGGCTGCAATCTCAGCACTTTAGGAGGCCAAGGCAGGCGGCTGGGAGGTGGAGGTTGTAGCGAGCCGAGATCACGCCACTGCACTCCAGCCTGGGCAACATTGAGCACTGAGTGAGCGAGACTCCGTCTGCAATCCCGGCACCTCGGGAGGCCGAGGCTGGCAGATCACTCACGGTCAGGAGCTGGAGACCAGCCCGGCCAACACGGCGAAACCCCGTCTCCACCAAAAAATACAAAAACCAGTCAGGCGTGGCAGCGCGCGCCTGCAATTCCAGGCACTGGGCAGGCTGAGGCAGGAGAATCAGGCAGGGAGGTTGCAGTGGGTCGAGATGGCGGCAGCACAGTCCAGCCTCGGCTTGGCATCAAAGGGAGACCGTGCAGAGGGGGAGACAGAGACGGAGAGGGAGAAGGAGAGGGGGAGGGGGCGGGAGAGGGAGCTTGAAACTTAATTCTTATCTAATCTTCAATTCTGCAAATGTGTAAGATATCTTTAAAACAATCATGTAAGTAATCAATCTGTTCTGCTTTCAATCAACACAGCATAATTCATTTATCTGGTCACCAATGGACAATGTTCTCTTCCTAAATTTGCATATGTGAAATTCCGTTCAAAAACAAAACTGTAGAATTGTCTGCCACTGTGGTCAGCTACCTGATGACCATATTATAAGATGAATATGGTACCAGAAGCTGGGTGGGGAATATTTCAACTTCAAACCCTAATTACTGCTTTTAGTTTTAAAGAGCATAAAAATATTTCTCATGTCTCCCTCTGACAAGAAAATAAGTTAACTCCTTTCTTGATTTGAAGAAAAGCTTGACCCAATGATATCTTAGACAAATGGTTTGATTTCCTCATGCTTTGAATCTGATAAAAGTAATTATTTGACCTAATCACTTGTTTGTAAATAGCAAAGAAAAAAAAAAAGAATTCAAGCTAAATGATGCCATCAGATTGAGTGAGAGTCAAGGCCCTTATAGGTTCCCATCCAGCTTGCATGTGAGACCTTAACAATAGTGTGCATTCAAAAGGAGTTGATTACAATTTTCCCCAAACTGTAAGTACTAATAAAAGCTTATTATCTTACTAAGTCATAGTTAGTTACTAGATGCTGTACATGCTTGGAAGTCAACTCAGTACTTGTCGCACCCAACATGCGCCAATCCCCAAATAGAATTATATTTTTAACAGTTTCATCATTTGCCTTCATCAGTCATCCCTATGGGGAGGTTTCCAGTGGTAACACCAAAGCACTCTTTCCAAGTGACAGTTTTTCATCTCAAAAAAAAAAAAAAAAAAAAGAAAAGAAAGAAAGATAATTTCTTCTAATATTGGAAGTATTTAAAATTTGATGTTTTGACTGTCTTTTTTCAGTTAGAAATATCCAGAGGACATTAGTAGGTCAGTAGCACAAGGGTGGTATTTATATTCACTCAGAAGTTTAGAAAATATCACTAGTTCATTTTAAAAAAGAGGAAAGAAGAAAGCAAAAGCAATCGTGTATTGTTCTGAATCACCAGACAAATATTATTTCAATCTTGTTCTGAGTCACCAGACAAATATTATTTCAATCTCCCTTGTCTCGTTTTGCTTTTCACCTCTTTGGATCTCTTAGCAACCATCATTTTTATGCCTAGAAACAAAAAAAAATTCTGGTATGAAGTATTTGGGTAGTTGTTGGTTTGTTTTTCTTTAAATAAATCCAGGTTTATTCTGGTTAGAATAATACAGGGGAAACAAGGTTATATTGCCTCTTTCCTGGGATGGTAATAAAAACAATCTTCAAAATATAGTTGGAAGCATAGGAGTGCAAGCTTCATCTTCTAGAAATACTGAGAACACAGGACTCTTGAGCCTCCCTAGACCTAATTACTGCTAAATTGGAAAAAGTATCTGGAATTGCTTTGGATTGTGAATTTGATGTGCTACAGATCAATGTAATTTTATTAGTTCTGGATATTTAGAGCTTTGCATATCCCAAGTTGTTTCTCAGCATCAAAAATAATATAATTTCAAAAACTGCATTATTACCAAAACAGACCAGGATAGAAAGAAATAGTGCTAAAGGAAAAGCGGGATATTGGCCACTAATCTAAGTGACCTCCGCAGTCAGATGAACAGGCTCCTAACAAGTTCTAGCACCTACCAGCTGTGTATGTTTGGTAAGTTATTTAATATGTCTGCTGCTTTTTCAAGAAAATTGAGCCAATAGTGACTACGTCATGGAACTGTTGTGAAAGATGTTTTTTCTTAAAAAAAAAAAAAATTGCATAGAATAGTTTGCCTACTTCCTCATAACTAGTAAATGCTTAATACATTTTTATTATTATTTTGTACCTTCTGTAGCCACTACTGTATATCCCCAAACCCCACCCTTATCCAAACATTAGTTAAAGCCATGTACCTATCAATCCACCATAATGATTTCCCATAGGTTTCGCTTGTCCTCTATGACTCATGTAGACCCACAAGTTATCATTACAAGTTGAAAATCAAATTCATGATACTTTCTTCCCAACTGGCTCCATTCCTCCCAACTCCTAATGGTGTGTGTCTGCTATGCTCTGCAGCCCCTAGAATCTTCTAGCACCATTCCTTTCCTGAATTCCTCATAGTCACCCAACCACCCAGTGCGGTTAAGTATACCTCTAAAATATATTTCCTTTCCATCCCTTCTTCACTGTTCATCCTCATTGCTACTTGCCACATTTTACATTTTGTTATCTGCACTAAGGATTATTGAAATAACCATTCGCCTGATTTCATAGTCTGTAGGCATTGTGTCCCTGAAATCTGCCACTGTTACAAGATCATTCTTTACAGAGGAAAGTTCAGATTGTATTATTCATCTTCTCAAAACCTTTCCACATCTTCCCACTGCCTGTCTACTGAATCAGATACAAACACCCTAGCTTGACATATCAGACAGCATGAACACTATTTTCCCCACCGTTTCCCTACAGAACACTTAATTGATGTATGCTTTAATATATTTCATTAGAATTTGGGTCTGTATGTCTGCCTTCCATCTCCTGCCTTTGCTTAGGCTGTTCCTCTACCTAGAATGCCCTTCCTCCCAACCCTACCCATCAAAAATTGAATACATGCTTTAATATCATTTTATTCATGTGAACTTTTTAATCCTCTGTTCTAAATTTTTTTAAATTTTATCTGGCATAAATGTGTGTATCTTCATTATGGCACTATCAATGATGATAGTATTTAATACACCAGCACAGTTCTTTGCTGCTTATAGGTTTGCCTTTTATATTACTTTATTTATAAAATGATGTATATTCTATTCTGTTGCTAATTTGCATTTTAATTGGTATTCCTAGTGATACTGCTTTTGCCCTAAAAAGCATTTTTTCTCCCTTTAGATTACTGAGCCTTTATGAGGAGAAAAGAATTTGTACTATAACTCAGAGAGATGGTTATAAATTAGATTAAACTGCAAAAGAACATAGATTCCCAGTAGTCGTGTGTGTGTGTTTGTGAGAGATGCCTGTTCTAAGGCCTATTTTGTGCTGGCTGTTAGTTGGATAAGAAAGGTATAAAAGAAATAACTTTTCAAATAATAATTTACGTTAGCTGTGATGAATGCCAGTAATAAGACTGAATATAATGAGGAAGCCATGCAGCAACAGTGATAGAAGCAAGATTAGAACAAATAGCGGTTGTTTTAGAAGGGAGAAAAAAGAACAGTGAAGTTTAATACAAAAAAGAAAAATTTCTAGAGAGTAATATTTACAAAAAGAAATTATAAAATGCCTGCAAAAATATAAATGGATTTAAAGTGTGATACAAAACAGGAGTCAACAAATTGTAAGATTTCATTTCAGTGAAAAATAAATTGATTAAACAAAATGTGATACACACACACACACACACACACACTAGAATATCATTCATCCTAAAAGAAGAAGGAAATCATGGCACGTGCTACAACATGGATGTGTTGTACGTGCATTAAGCCAGTCATAAATAGATGCATACTATATGATTCCACTTCTGTGTATATACACCAGTCAAGTTCATCAAGACAGAAAGCAGAATGATGGTTACCAGGACCTAGAGAGAGGGGTAAATGGGAGTTGTTGTTAAGTGAGTATAGAGTTTCAGTTTTGCAAAATAAAAAAATTCTGGAGGTCTGTTCCACAGCAATGTGAATATACTGAAAATCACTGAACTTTACACTTAAAATTTGTAAATTTTATTTCACATATTTTTTTGCCTTATACACCAAAAAATAACCCTGCAGAGTTCTTACTTCTGTCCAAAGGCCCAGTGCTACACATGTAATATGCTTTCTTGCTAGTCTCTCCCTTGCATTCTCAATAATGACCACTCTGGCATCTTTGTTACTCTTCAGATACACTTAGCACACTCCAGGCCTAGGCCTTTACACTGGGCGTTCTGTTCTTCCCAGTTTATTTGTTTCAACTACTGCCTAATTCAAGTCCTGGTCAAGTATAACTTCCGTAGAAAGTCCTTTCTTGGTCATGTGGTATTCAATCTAAATCATTTTCTATTTCTATTTCTCTACCCTGGTTTGTTTTTGGTGTTACTTGCCACCACCTGAGATATATATTTGTTTATTTTCTGTTTTTCCCATTGGAATATGAATGTTGTTAAAGACTGTCTTATTGATTGTTCATTGTTTCAGACCCAAGTTCTGTAGTAGTGCCTGGTATATGTTCACTATGAGAAGCGATTTCAAATCATCCTGTCCTCTGCTCCCATCCTCCATCACCCTTTCCAACTCCTTTTAAAATAAAGGAGACAAGTTCTTTAATTCTAAAATATTTAATCTTGGGAAAGTAATGAACTATAACTTATATTTACAAGAAGGAGTATGACAGGAAATATGTTTGAAGATAGGTTTTGATAGAAATACGGGACTTGGACTTAACATGCTCTCTCTATATATGGGGGGGTTACTTTGAGAACAAAAGATATGTTGGGATTTTTTATTTCATAATTTCTAATAATTTCTCTAACAGAAACATATCCTGAAAGCCTAAATTTGTTCTCAATATTCTTTATGATTTAAAAGTTTACATTAGTGTATGCATTATAATAATCTTCTACATCCAAGAGTATATGTAATTCAAAATTGAATGATTTTGAACATATTTTGCAAGAATATGTATTTGCTTTTGTTTGGGACTTAAGTAGGTTCAATTCACTTTGCAAACCCCTTTTATGTTTCCAGTTCTTAGCTCTAGACATAATACCCTCCACAGATGGTGGATGTCATTTGATCCTGGCCCTTTCTAGCAAATTCACATATGTCAGCAAATGAGCCTAAAACAACTCTGGGTTTCAAATGCAAAACATTTGTAAATTGCACTGATTCATAATCAGGACAACATAATAAACTACAATCTAGTCATTCTCAGCAGGCCTTATTCAGCAGAAAAAGCCATAGAATGGAGCCAAGAGAGGATGTTGAGCTTGGCTCTTCAGTACCAGGCTTTTGGATATTCAGTTACTTGCCTGTGGAAAGTACTGGAATGACAGCCTTGGAGAAAAAATTCCACATCATTTCAGAACACAGAATAAAAGGGCAGGCTTGCCTGTGACCACAGGGCTCACAAAGAAACTTAGTTCTTAAGGAATCTTCATTTTTCCAACTTGGATCAAACACTTTCACAGTCAACAAGTTATGTCCTCTACCATCCCATCGCCTTCATCCAAGCTGGCTTTATTTATTAATTTAATATCCGTTATTATTTATATTTTTGCATCAACCAACTTGAATTCCTATGGTATAGGAGGGGTTGTTTAAAAAAGCAGAACATTTCTATTATAGTTGTTATGTTCAGGTACAATATTATTTCTTTTTACATCCTGAGAGAAGGGGGTGCAGAGTCATATAATGCAGAACCATGGTGGCATTTTAAATGACTTCTCGATTCTCAGTAGGGGTCTTGTTTAAAGTGAGAAGTTCCTTGATAGGACAAGAGCAGAAATAATGCAGAAAATTGGTTTAAACAATTCTGAGGTACATTTATATGAAAGTCATGTACCTGTGAAGCATCAAATTAAACTAAAATACTTAGGGAAAATAAAGTGCCTGAAATCTTTGATATTTTCTGCAGCCTTTTATATTTTAAAAGAATAATTATCTTATTTTCTTCTAGAGAAATAAATGGGTCAATCAGTTTTGTCATTTGTGCACTTTGGGGAATTTAGTTAAATAAAAAACGAGTCCCCCACCAAAAAAAACAAACAAAAAAACCAACCCAGCTAATGCATCTAACTAATTTGAACCACATAGAATTAGACTATCTCAATATTTCAAGGCTAAATAACTCAAAGAGTTGTTACAGTCATACATAATCTGTAAACAAAGGACATAAATTTGAGAGTGATCATCTTTCCACAAAAGGAGCTTTGTAATTTTATACACCAAAAATTCACAAGGCTGCTGAATCTGAAGACTTCACTTAGTTGCGGTAAACGTCCCTGTCTTTTAGTAACCCACACATAACACTCTGCAACTCTAAGAAGGTTCTTGGTTATCCTCCGCACAGTATAGTCTTTCAATTGCTGGATGATTGTTCTTTTCCTCAAAGTAAATACAGATGTTATTGCAGCAGCAATATTAAACTTTGAGCATGATGAAAAACCTTTCCATGAGTGCTAAAATCCTCTGAAAATTGTATGACTAGGAGGTTAATATATGAAGTACAGAAAAAAACTGATTTTTGTGTGATTCCCTTATATCCACAGCATATAAAACTTTTAAAACTTGAAACACATTCAAAATTATTCAAATTTAACAACAATGACCTAAGGTATGGGTTTTCTAATAACTTCTGACATAAAGATCAGGTGAAACATTATCTAACTAATGAAATAATATCTGTGTAAATTATTAAAATTGGGAATATTTTGCTTTGAGATGTTTTAATCATTTCACATTTTTGATTAGTTACTTATATACAGTCTTAATCTGGAATGATTTGAAGTAGCCTAAAAAGATATGGACACTACATAAAGACAAATTCATATTAAAAACTAAGAGAAACATAATAAGAGAAAAATAAGAACAAATACAATGAATTTCAGAGTGAGAGCCACAAATATTGGAGGCAGTGAAAGCCTACAGTATAAAATAGGAAAACATAGAAGGATCATAGTAGCCATAAGTTAAAAGCAAACCAGTTGATTGGGACAAGCGTAAGTATCCCTTTTTATTAGAGAGTAGAAAAATTACTCTGTGTCCTTATGAGAGATCCTATAAGATGGATTTAACTAATACTCCTCATATCCTCCAAAAAAACACAGTACTATGTGTAATTGTATTGTTTCTGTATAATCTACTTTTATGTATGCTGATGACATTACAACAAAACACGGTTCTGTATTATAACTATACTTACTGCCTGTGCATTGCTCTTTGCAATAAAACCCACCTCTGTTCTGGTCTCTCTGAGAGTCCGGCTTAATACAGAGGCAAGTTTTATTGCAAAGAGGAGTGCACAGGCAATAAATACAGTTTACATGGCATTTTTTTTTGTCTTAAAACATGTTTTATTACTTAGCCCTTAGTCTCATTTTAGGTGGTAAGCTTCATGAGAACAAACACATCATTATATCCCCAGTTCGTAGCAATGCATCTGACACACAGAAGACATGGAAACATTTGTTCCATATTTAGTAAATGCATGATCTTCAGGAATTTAAAAAAATATTGTTCCTCTCCCTCAAGAATTTTATTATTTTCTCTCTGATAAGCACCTGCAGAGGAGGTAATGTATGTGATAGATCCTGTAGAGCTACATGATTAAAATAATCAGTTGGACTCCTTTGAGCTCTTTTCCAATCATGAAGGTGATTATAGGTACATTGTCTGAAATTAGATAATGCTTGACATATATACAGCAACAAAGGATCATCTTTTATTAAAATTATGCATTACTAAGCCAGCTTAATCACATTGAGGATCCCTGGGAGCAGGTGTAAAAGATGCATTTCAGAGTTATACCATGCAACAGGAGAGAGAACTGGGGTATTTTCGCACCAACTTTCACCAGTAACTCACTGGCTGAGGCCTACTGCCAGAAGGATGTTAGCTTCTTGGTATTTCTGGCCTGCTCCACTTGAGGACAGAACAGAATGTGATGGCCAGATGAAGTCCTCTGAATTGATAAGGCACATGGGAATAGAGGTGGGGCACTGACAGTATTTACTATAATAATATATGTATGTTTCAGAAGACATACATAGTGTGTGTCTTTAAAAAAGTTAGATAGAATTTGACAGCTTCCTCAAAAAATACTCTAGACTTTTTCTAGCATCAGGAAGAAACCTGAAAAGGAAAATAGAAAAAAAAAATACCAAAGCCATGTGTTTCTACTATCTATCTATCTATCTATCCATTTACTCCTTTTCGTCCTCCTCACTACCCATTGGGTATTACACAGTGCAGGTTCACACTTGATGAGCATGAAGCAGAAGACTTTCCTGGCACTTAAATGAGACTTTGATTTTACCCATTTCCCATTTAATTTCTATATTATTAATAGTATTAAGAACCACTTTGTTCTCTCCTATTAGAAATTGTTCATGACTTACTCTGGCAACTGTAGCCGAGAACAAGTTTTTGTAATTTAAGCTTTGAACCACAAATATGCATTTTTCTGTATCCAAAAATAGTCTCAATCAAATAAGGTCAGAATAGTGGTTACCAAGCAGTTTGCAAAAGCAAGGACATCCAACTTTCCAGTTTATGGCTAGAGAAGAAGTTACATGTAAAAATAAAATGTGTTTCATTGTTAAGCAAACATTCTCTATTTGGTGTGAGTCAAAAGTGTGGGCCGCTTATCTGCACATATGACTAGCAAAATTCGAGCTACAGAAATTAAAGCCGAAAGCCAAGTTAATAACTTTAAGTGGAAGATAAGGGAAAATGAAAATAAAGGTCCTAAAAAGCTATTTATAAATTAAGCAAGTCTGCTAGACATACAAATCCTTGTTAGAGTGAGTGTGGTTAAGGAAAGCTAGTTAGCTCTCAAGGGTTCCAAAATGACACATGAAAAGGTGATTTTATCAGTTAAAATAAGGCTTGGCTGTACTAAACACAAATATTGTGACTGATGAGAAATACAAGATTGTTCTTTTTCTCTCTCATTTAAAAAAGGTCCAGAAGTGGGCAGGTTAAGGCTGAAGTGGCAACTCCATCTTATCATCAGTTCAGGAACCCTGACATCCATCTTTCCACTTCACTATGCTAACATAAAGTGTCTGCTATTTCCATGGTGTTCTTGTAGGCAGTAGCAAATCCATACAGGTCTGCAGCAATTCAATTCTTGCCTCCTTGGAGGAAAGAATTCAGCAGAGAGGCATAAAGCAGAGCGAGAGACTGAGGCAAGTTTTAAAGCAGGAGTGAAAGTTTATTCAAAAGTTTTAGAGCGGGAACGAAAGGAAGTGAAGTACACTTGGAAGAGGACCAAGCGGGCAACTTGAGAGATCCAAGAGCACCGTTTGGCCCTTGACTTGGGGTTTTTACACACTGGCATGGTTCAGAAGTTTGCATTTCTTTTCCCTTGATTTTTCTTTGGGGTGGGCTGTCTACATGTGCAGTGGCCTGACAGCACTTGGGAGGGGTCGCATGTACAGTGTTTTTACTGAAGTTGTGCACGTGCTCATTTGAGACATTTTTTTCCTTACCAGTAGAGTGTTCCTAGAGGAAGGTCATATACCAGTTGAAGTCTTCTTTTTTGTCTCGTACTGTGCATGCTTGAGCCCATTCACCCAGCTCCTGAACTCTTATCAGGAAGTTGCTGACCACCAGCTTCAGGTGTTTTCTATCTATTAGGAGCCTGCCTTTCCTTGGTGCCAGCTACAACCAATTATTATTTTAGAGAGACTCTTTAACAACTGCCTGACCATCACCTGATGGTCACCTGATATTCCTGGGAGGCAGAGGGGACGGGGGGCCCCTCTCCTGTTCTGCTCATGTTTGCTTAGCTACCTACTCTAACATTCTCATGTTTCGAAGTGATGGCTGGATCTCCAATCACTTTGGCATTGCAGGCCAGATGAAGAACAAAAGATAAAGCAAAAAACATCTCCCTCCTTAATAATTTAAATCCATAAACAAACAGCCTTTCTAGAATTTCACATATATGTTTCTGCTGTGGTAAGTACTAGTTATTACAAGGCTACACCTAGCTACAAGGGAATCTAGGAAATACTGTCCATTGTTTTTTTTTTTTAATTCCAGGTGACAGTGAGACCAGATGAAATGCAAAATTTTGTTATCGTAGTAGAAGCAGGAAATTGATTTTTGTTCTAGGTAACTAGAAGTTTCTGTTCTACAACCACATGGAGGTAAGATAACCAAAAATGAAGGGCTTGGATGTGGCCCTCATAAATAGAGAAAAAGGGAATGGACGGGATAGTGCTATTCCTTACAAATGTTGAACAACAAAAGAACACTCATTCTCCCTCCCCACTATTCATGACACCACAAAGTATACCCAGTTTAGTGTTATGTTTTAATGGTGTTTATGGTGAGTTGACTTTACCAGATATTTTGCTGATAAATTTACCTCTTGAGCCAACCATATGACATAGGTACTACTTTCTCCATTTTATAGATGGAGAAGTAAACCAAGGAGTTGGCAGAGTGGCTCATGCCTGTAATCCCAGCACTTTGGGAGGCCAAGCTGGGCGGATCACTTGAGGTCAGGAGTTTGAGACCAGCCTGGCCAACATGGTGAAACCACATCTCTACTAAAGATACAAAAAATTAGCGGGGTGTGGTGGTGTACACCTGCAGTCCCAGCTACTCAGAAGGCTGAGGCAAGAGAATCACTTAAGCCTGGGAGGCAGAGGTTGCAGTGAGCCAAGATCGTGCCACTGCACTCCAGCCTGGGCAAAAGAATGAGACTCCGTCTCAAAAAAACAAAACAAAACAAAACAAAAAAACTAAACCAAGGACCTGGGGTTAGAATTGGTAAAACCATGATTTGGGCCCAGACATTTAAATCCCAGAGTCTTATTTTTCACCATTGTGCTGTATTATGTTCCTTTTAAAAATACCTTTAACAGAACAAAGACCACGGTGGAATACCTGAGACTTATATGCCCTGGCACCACAAAACTCAATAGACAAAATCAGCAATATTTTTATAAAATATTTTTAAAATAAATATTAGGCAAAATTCATGATAAAATAACTATTAAAATAAAGGTATAACAGATTGAGGCAGGAAAATAAATATTCCATAACTTTTGATTTTATGACAAGAGAAAGACTGATCCCATTTCTTAAAACTTGCATGTCACCTAGAACAGCATTTCTCAATAACACCACTATTGACATTTTGGGCTGAATAAGTTTTTGTTGTGGGGAAGAGGAGTGCTGTCCTGTGCATGGTTAGATATATAACAGCATCCCTAGATGCTGTGGATTGGATACTGATAGCACCCTATAGAATTGTAAGAACCAAAAATGTCTCCAGACATTGCCAACTGTCCCATAGGGGAAAACTTCACCATGGCTAATAACTATTGACCTATATGCATCACGTTTTGTCTTTTGGATTGTTAAAAATAATTTTAAGTCTCTTGAAAACTGCACACATTTTTCATAATAGTCATCCCAGAAATATGGTAAATGACTTTATTTGTGATAGGTTTATTTATACAAGCACACCAAGCCTATGTAATGAGTTCAACTTTTGCTTATTGTAATTTACATTGTCCTCTACAACTCAATTATTGGCTATTTGAAAAAGACAGAGGAGCTTAGATGAGTTGAAGTTAAATTTTTGTAATAGCACTACAGGTTAAGCACTCCTAATCTGAAAATCCCAAATTTGAAATGCACCACACCTGACCTCATGTGACAGGTCACAGTCAAAACATAGAAAAAACTTTGTTTTAACACATACAATTATTTAAAATATTGTATAAACTTACCTTCAGACTATGTGTACGAAGTGTATATAAAACTTAAATGAACTTAGGTCCCATCCCCAAGAGACCTCATTGTGTTTATGCAAATATTCCAAAATCCGAAAATAAATGAAACCCAAAACAATTCTGGTCCCAACTATTTTGGATAAGGGATACTCAACCTGTATTGTTCTCACAATAAGAAGCAATTAACTTACACATCTTTCTTACCTCAAACATTCTTGTTATTCATAAGGAGTTAAGATACCTTGCCTTCATTAAACAAGCAAACAAATGAGATACACAAAAAGTAGCAGGGAAGGGCTGAACAAGAAAGAGGAGAAAGATTATGAGGGGCATGGAGACCCCAGGATAGTACACAGGTGCACATAATCATTCCTACTTGTGTGATGGTAAGAATCCAAATGGGGGTGAAGGATAAAAGACTACAAATTGGGTTCAGTATATACTGCTCGAGTGATAATGGGTGCACCAAAATCTCACAAATCTCCACTAAATAAGTAAGTTACTCATGTAACCAAATACCACTTGTTCTCCAAAAACCTATGGAAATAAAAAATTAACAAACAAACAAACAAATGTAAATGGACTTTGGAGCCTCACTGATCTTGCTTTGAATCTTGACTCCTTCTTTTATTAACTGTATGATGTTGGCCAAGTTACTAATTTTTTTGCAAAGTACGCTTAATAATTTAAGCCTCTTATGGGGTCTATGGATATTAATTAAGGGAAAAGTATCTAGAACTGTGCCAGATAAGCAATGCATATTAGTTTCCATTATCTTTTTGTTTATGTTTAGATGATTTATTTCTTCATTTGGTTTATAATACATATTCATAAGCTCCTGAAACCTAGGAATGTGATACAGGGCAACATATTTTCTATGCAAAATTTCACTGCAACAAAATAATGCAGGTGGGCCATGAAGTTGGTCTTGTTTGTGCTTCTTTGATCCTTACGTTTCCCTGTAATTCATCAATTCCTGAGTACAATTGCCCTGTTCCCGAGACCACTGAGATAAGTAGATTTGATACCAAATGATTATATCAGACTTCCAGAAATCAGGTTGGTGGGGTGAGCTGCCTCAATATTAATGTTTGCGTTAAAATAAAACTACCCCATCCCTAGTTTAGATAATACTAAATTTGTATTTTTTGTTACATAAAATTAAAATGATAGGTAAATATTATTTATAAAAATATTTGATGTTTTTCACAATGAATGTCTCAATGGCCCATTTTTTTTCCTTTTCTCATATTGAGATATCATTAAGTTATCCCTAAAGTGTTCTTTAGAGACTTTCGATGAGAAAATAAGTCTTCTGTGTAGCATCCATCTTTTTGCAGTTTTTTTACACACTTTTCACTTAATGTTGAATATTGTAAGCCAACGTTATTTGACAATGTCTATCATTCTCTTTTCAGATCCTCTTTTTGAAGTAAAAATAGTGAAATAGCTTTCTTTTTAATAATGCACTTAATTTTTTTTTTTTTTGAGACAGGGTCTCTCACTTGGTTACCCAGACTGGAGTGAAGTGGTGGGAACACGGCTCACTGTAGCCTCAACCTCCTGGGTGCAAGTGATCTTCCTGCCTTAGCCCCCCAAGTAGCTGGGATGACAGGGGCTCCACCGTGCCTGGCTAATTTTTCTATATTTTGCATAGACAAGGTTTCACCATGTTTCGCAGGCTGAAATACACTTTTTCAAAATAAAAAATTTTGCTATTTCCATGAATAAAGAGATTTCACAGAATGGCTGAAACATCTAGCAATTAAAATAATACTATTTCTCCACAACGTTCAATTTAAATAACCCGTCAAACTCCTTTCAGTGAACTTAAATTATTCACAAACAAGGAGTTTTTAAAACCACATTTATTGAAGGAAACCATAAATAAGAAGCTCAATTTCTTTGAGTATTCAATGCATTTAATGAATCTACAAAGTGTAGATAGCTATTTCACTTGGGTTTTTGCTGCGTGAGAGACTATAAAATGCACATCAAAAATACTCCCCAGGACAATCAGAAGAATTTTATTATTGGAAACGAGAGAGAACACTGTCCTAGAACCTTAGATGAGTAGTGCATGAAACAATAAAAAAGCAGAGATATTACTACTTTCTGTTGCAAGTTGGGCAATCAGTGAAGCAGACTCTAGGATGAAAGTTAACACGGAGGAGGATTCTTAGGAAGTACTCTTGGGATCAACACCTGTGGAAATGAAGAGAAAGAGGCAGGATTTGGCAGAGGAAGATGTTGGGCTGTGATGCAGTCACAACGAAGGCCTTTAGCCAACCATATTGAATCAAGGGTGGTCCTTAACAGTTTTTAAGAATTAAGGGACTTATTCTTTTTTTTTTTTTTTTAATTATACTTTAAGTTTTAGGGTACAGGAATTGTGGACATCACTATGACTTGGTGCATTATTAATAATTAAATGAGCAGGATAAACTTTGATGTTCACAAAAAAAAAAAAAAAAAAGAATTAAGGGAGAAGACAGAGCCTTTACATTCTTATGTCCAGTAGTTATGACCTTGGGCAAGATAGCACTCTTCAGCAGAGGCAATTCAGAAGAGGGCTGATAGCTGAGGCCTGGATGCCAGTGGCACACTCAGCAACTGCGGCGATATGTACTTTATTCCTGAAGGAGAATCTAGGTGGCACATCTTAGTATTTACTGCTGCTGTACTGTTTTTTCCTTTCATATATTTAGATTCAGGGAGTACATGTGCAGGTTTGTTATATGGGTATATTACATGATGCTGAGGTTTGGGCTTCTAGTGATCTGTTCACCCAAGTTGCAAACATAGTACTTGATGGGTAGATTTTCAACCTTTGGCCCCCTCTTTCTCTCCCTCTTTTGGAAGCTCTGGTGTCTATTTTCCTATCTGTGTCCCTGTGTGCCCAGTGATTGACTCCCACTTGTAAGTAAGAACATGTGCTATTTGGCTTTCTGTTTCTGCATTAATTTGCTTAGGATGGTGACCTCCAGCTGCATCCATGTTGCTGCAAGGACCATGATTTTATTCTTTTTTATGGCTGCATAGTATTCCGTGGTGTATATGTAGCACATTTTCTCTATCCAGTCCATCACTGATGGGCACCTAGGTGGATTCCATGTCTTTGCTATTGTGAATAATGCTGCAATGACTACATGAGTACATGTGTCTTTTTGGTAGAATGATTTATTTTCCTTTGGTTGTATACCCAGTAATGGGATGACTGGGTTGAATGGTAATTCTATTTTTAGTTCTTTGAGAAATCTCCAGGCTGCTTTCCACAGCAGCTGAACTAATTTGCATTCCCACCAACAGTGTATAAAGTGTTCCCTTTTATTTTCAACTTCACCAACATCTGCATATTTTGACTTTTTAATAATAGCCATTCTGACTGGTGTGAGATGGTATCTCATTGTGGTTTTGATTTGCATCTCTCTGATGATTAACCATGTTGAGCATTTTTTCATGTTTGTTGGCTGCTTGTATGTCTTCTTTTGAGAAGTGTCTGTTCATGTCCATTGCCTATGAGGTTATTTGGGTTGTTTTCTTGTTTATTTGTCTGAATTCCTTATGGATTTTGGATACTGTCCTTTGTTGAATGCATAGTTTGTAAAAATTTTCTCCCATTCCATAAATTGTTTACTCTGTTGATAGTTTCTTTGTTGTGCAGAGGCTCATTATACAATACTATGAAATAAATTCTTAAAAACCATGATTAATATCTCCAAGAAAGAAAATAAGCTGGTTGAAAAACAAAGCCATGAATATAGAATTACCTATTTTTTTTTTTTCTTTTTTATTGATCATTCTTGGGTGTTTCTCGCAGAGGGGGATTTGGCAGAGTCACAGGACAATAGTGGAGGGAAGGTCAGCAGATAAACAAGTGAACAAAGTTCTCTGGTTTTCCTAGGCAGAGGACCCTGCGGCCTTCCGCAGTGTTTGTGTCCCTGGGTACTTGAGATTAGGGAGTGGTGATGACTCTTAACGAACATGCTGCCTTCAAGCATCTGTTTAACAAAGCACATCTTGCACCGCCCTTAATCCATTCAACCCTGAGTGGATACAGCACATGTTTCAGAGAGCACAGGGTTGGGGGTAAGGTCACAGATCAACAGGATCCCAAGGCAGAAGAATTTTTCTTAGTACAGAACAAAATGAAAAGTCTCCCATGTCTACCTCTTTCTACACAGACACGGCAACCATCGGATTTCTCAATCTTTTCCCCACCTTTCCCCCCTTTCTATTCCACAAAACCGCCATTGTCTTCATGGTCCGTTCTCAATCAGCTGTTGAGTACACCTCCCAGATGGGGTGGTGGCCGGGCAGAGGAGCTCCTCACTTCCCAGTAGGGGCGGCCGGGCAGAAGCGCCCCTCACCTCCCGGATGGGGCGGCTGGCCGGGCGGGGGGCTGACCCCCCCACCTCCCTCCCGGATGGGGCGGCTGGCCGGGTGGGGGGCTGACCCCCCCCACCTCCCTCCCGGACAGGGCGGCTGGCCGGGCAGAGGGGCTCCTCACTTCCCAGTAGGGGCGGCCGGGCAGAGGCGTCCCCCACCTCCTGGACAGGGCGGCTGGCCGGGCGGGGGGCTGATCCCCCCACCTCCTTCCCGGACGGGGCGGCTGGCCGGGCGGGGGGCTGACCCCCCCACCTCCCTCCCGGACGGGGCGGCTGGCCGGGTGGGGGGCTGACCCCCCCACCTCCCTCCCGGACGGGGCGGCTGGCCGGGCAGAGGGGCTCCTCACTTCCCAGTAGGGGCGGCTGGGCAGAGGCGCCCCCCACCTCCTGGACAGGGCGGCTGGCCGGGCGGGGGGCTGATCCCCCCACCTCCCTCCCGGACGGGGCGGCTGGCCGGGCGGGGGGCTGACCCCCCCACCTCCCTCCCGGACGAGGAGGGAGGACGCTCCTCACTTCTCAGATGGGGTGGCTGCCGGGCGGAGGGGCTCCTCACTTCTCAGACATGGCGGTTGCCAGGCAGAGGGTCTCCTCACTTCTCAGACAGGGCTGCCGGGCAGAGATGCTCCTCACATCCCGGACGGGGCGGCAGGGCAGAGGTGCTCCCCACATCTCAGACAATGGGCGGCCGGGCAGAGACGCTCCTCACTTCCCAGATGTGATGGCGGCCGGGAAGAGGCGCTCCTCACTTCCTAGATGGGATGGCGGCCGGGCAGAGACGCTCCTCACTTTCCAGACTGGGCAGCCAGGCAGAGGGGCTCCTCACATCCCAGACGATGGGCGGTCATGCAGAGACGCTCCTCACTTCCCAGACGGGGCGGCTGCCAGGCAGAGGCTGCAATCCCGGCACTCAGGGAGGCCAAGGCAGGCGGCTGGGAGGTGGTTGCAGTGAGCCGAGATCACGCCACTGCACTCCAGCCTGGGCACCATTGAGCACTGAGTCAACGAGACTCCGTCTGCAATCCCGGCACCTCGGGAGGCCGAGGCTGGCGGATCACTCGCGGTTAGGAGCTGGAGACCAGCCCAGCCGACACATCGAAACCCCGTCTCCACCAAAAAAAATTACGAAAACCCTAGAATTACCTATTTTTAAAGGTATTAATGGCTGCTACTGTTGGCCAGCTGAAACATTTAGCAGATGGAGACACTAAGATATCAGTATGTAAATGGTTTTGTCCTGGGTCAAGGTGTTGGTCTGTGTAGACTCAGGCCTTTATGCCCCCTTGTTCTTTTCCCTATAATACTCTGTACATGGTGATTCCCTCTTGTTCTCTAATAAATACATTTCTTTCCTTCCCTCCCTCTTTCTTTCTCTCTCTCTTTTTTTTTTTTCTTTTTGACCGAGTAGAGTCTTGCTCTGTTGCTCAGACTGGAGTGGCATGGTGTGATCTTGGCTCACCGCTAACTCTGCCTCCCAGGTTCAGGCAATTCTCCTTACACAGCCTCCTGAGTAGTTGGGATTAAGGTGTGTGTCACCACACCAGGCTAATTTTTGAATTTTTAGTAGAGACAGGGTTTCACCATGTTGGCCAGGCTGGTCTCTAACACCTGGCCTCAAGTTTTCCACCTGCCTCAGCCTCCCAAAGTGCTGATTACAGGCGTGAGCCACTGCACCTGGCCTCTAATAAATTTATTTCCTAGTGGTCCTGGATAAAAGTGATCTGTAAAAGTTGGAGAAAAATAACATATACATGACATATAATATAAACATAACATAACATATATGTAAAATAACATATATACAAAAACCATAAACATTTGGGGAATTGAATGCCTATAGTTACACTGTCAAACCCTAACACATTTCCAACCTTTCCAAAAGTGCTTTGATTACATCTACTTCTTCCTTTATCCTGCTCAGTGGAGAGGGATAGGTAGTAGTGCGAAAATGGGAAGTTATCTCTTTTTGGTTGCCCTGAGGTGTCAGAGTCAGGGAAACTGCTAGCACCACAATGATACGCCCTGTGCTCAGCCCCAATCTTGGAAGATCCACTGTATGGCCATACCGGAACTGTATTTATCTGGATTGTTAGACACAGATGATAACAGTGAAGTTGGGTCACATTCCCTTATTGCCTGTGGATTTAAGTCCTTTCTAAGTTCTACCCCGAGAAGCATTTCCTGGTATTGCACTAATGGATTACCCAGGACACCAGAGGATCTCTGCCAAAAAATGTAAGATCGCTTATCTCAGCCTAAGTAGTCAATCTATTTCCATGTTTACATTTGAACTCAGTCTCTGAAATCAAAACACTCAACAAAAGAAATGGAGATGTGACTATTCTAACCTCTTCACCAAAGATAAACCAAAGATTGAAAACAGTTGTAGATCTCTCAAAGTATGAAATACTATCAATAGTATATTCACCATTGGCTACCGTACAAGTTTCAGGTTGGGCCAATGGAGAAGGTAGAATGTTCACAGACTTGTCTTCTAGCTGCCTAGATCGTGTCCTGCCAGCTATATTGCACTTACCAGCCCACATATCCACTGTTGAATCAAATCTCAATAACTGTTGGTAACCAGGTCAGCAACACTGCTGCCCCTACTAGACACTGCAATTGTGTTCCACAAGTATGCAAGTTGTTAAGGATGTTGGGCCATTACAAATGACACTGACTAGGCAGGGTGGAGCCAGGACCTATTCATACCAGAGAGCCTGACCCGTTATAAAATACAGAGCTGTAGGAGAAGATATTTGAAGTGTAAGTCTGTAATTTCTGTTTTGCTCTTAGTGTCTCTAGTGTCACAGTCCTGTGGCAATGTTTAGCCTTTTAAAAATTTAGTCACACATATGATCTGAATCCTTTTGCCCCCATCAAAATACCTTGAAATTAAATGTGGTATGAGAAATATATGAGTTAAAGGTGCTACCCCAGTCAAAACTTATCTAGAAGGGCTATCCATGGTTAATTCTAAGGCAGGAGTCATCCTACCTAAATGGATAGGTCAATCAGATTTTTCAAATTGAATGATGAGGCAATTTTTATGCTACCGTCCTAGGTCGAAGACCAATAAGTAAGATGCCCAAGCAGAGTGCTGAGTTTGGCAAACTGAGCACACAGAAATTGTTTAAATTTAAGTTCCACAAATTCTGTCACTTCTACTAATTTAATTACAAGGTCTTTCTTGGCAGGTGATAGTTTGATCCACATTTACCATTATTCAGCACATTTCTGGAATTGTATTTCTATTTACTGAGGCTTGTTTCTGGAGGTAAGAGAGAAATTCAAGTAAAATGCATCTGTTTCTAACACTGCTTACTCCCAGAGACTCTTTCCAAAAGTCAAAATCAAGTGGCCCAAGTCTTGAATTTCGCCACATCGATTCAGCAGATATGTTGGCTAATTAAATTTTAGAATGCAAGTAAAGAAAGTGAGTATCAAAATGGATCCTAAAATCCTCCAGTCATCTCTCTGGCAGGTACATTAGAAGAAAATTTAGTAAATGCGTGCTCCTACGGTCCTTAAATTCAACCTGTTTGTGATAATGGAAGCGTAAGCAGTAGAAGATGAGCATTTTAACACTGACATCTTGATTCCCCCAAAGCCTGAGATTCTGAGTCGTAAGATTTCATCTTTGATTTGAGGCAACCTGTCACAGTGAAAACACTACCAGAATATTAAAATCCTGCTTTCTCTGCAGTAGAGCATCCAAAAATACTCATGTCTACTTCAGTGCTTCATAAATGCTCCTAATATTTATATAAAATATAGCTATTTTATATTAATTCATATAAAACATAACTATTTTATATAGTTCATATAAAATACAACTATATAATTCATATAAAATACATTTTATATAGTTCATATAAAACACAAGTATTTTATATAGTTCATATAAAACATAACAATTTTATATAATTCATATAAAGTTAAATACTAGAATGCTTTTAGAATTATAATTCTATAATAATAAATATTACATAAAAATAAACACGTCATAGATTCTAGATTTTGTTCCCAATTCTGTTCCCAAACTCTTTGTTTTTGTTTTAAAATTTCTTTTATTTATTTATTTACTTATTTCAATAGGTTTTTGGGGAACAGGTGGTATTTGGTTACATGAATAAGTTATTTAGTGGGGATTTCTGATATTTTAGTGCACCCATCACCCAAGCAGTGTACACTCTACCCAATGTGTCGTCTTATCACTCACTACACCCACCCTTTTCCCAGAGTCCCCAAAGTCCATTGTATCATTCTCATGCCTTCACGTCCCCACAGCTTAGCTCCCACTTATGAGTGAGAACATACGATGTTTGGTTTTCCATTCCTGAGTTGTTTCAGTTAGAATAATGGTCTCCAATTCCATAGACATTGCTGCAAGTGCCATTATTTCATTCCTTTTATGGCTGAGTAGTATTCCATCATATATATATATATAAATATATATATATGATATACATATCACATTTTCTTTATCTGCTTGTTGATTGATGGGCATTTGGGCTCATTCCACATTTTCCCAATTGTGAATTGTACTGCTATGAATGTGTGTGCAAGTACCTTTTTTGTATAATGACTTCTTTTGCTCTGGGTAGATACCCAGGAGTAGGATTGCTGGATCAAATGGTAGATCTACTTTTAGTTACTTAAGAAATCTCCACACTGTTTTCCATAGTGGATGTACTAGTTTCCATTCCCACCAACGGTGTAAAAGTGTTCCCTTTTCACCACATCCACACCAACATCTATTTTTTTATTATGGCCATTCTTGCTATCACATTGTGGTTTTGATTTGCATTTCCTTGATCAATCATGATGTTTAATATTTTTGTTGGCCACTTGTATATTATTTGTATTGTCTGTTCATGTCCTTAGCCCACTTTTTGATGGGATTTCTTCTTTTCTTGCTAATTTGTATGAGTCCCTTGTAGATTCTGGATATTAGTCCTTTGTCAGAAGCACAGATTGCTACAATTTTCTCTCACTCTGTGGGTTGTCGGTTTACTCTTAAGATATGTCTCTTCTATGCCAATTTTGCTGAGGGTTTTAATCATAAAGTGATGCTGAATTTTGTCAAATGCTTTTTCTGTACCTATTGAGATGATCATGTGATTTTTGTTTTTAATTCCGTTTCTGTGGTGTACCACATTTATTGACTCGTGTATGTTAAACCATCCCCACATCCCTGGTATGAAACCCAGTTGATCATGGTGGATTATCTTTTTGATATACTGTTGGATTCAGTTAGCTAGCATTTTGTTGAGGATTTGTGTATCAATGTTCATCAGGGATACTGGTCTGTAGTTTTCTTTGTTATATCCTATTCTGGTTTTAGTATTAGGGTGACAGTGGCTTCACAGAAAGTTCTAGGGAGGATTCCCTCTTTATCTTTTGGAATACTGTCAATAGGATTGGCACCAATTCATCTTTGAATGTCTGATAGAATTCAGCTATGAATCCATCTGGTACTGGAGTTTTTTATTGTTGGCAAGTTTTAAATTACCATTTCAATCTTGCCGCTTGTTATTGATTTGTTCAGAGTTTCTATTTCTTCCTGGTTTAATCTAGGAGAGTTGTATATTTCCAAGAATTTATCCATCTCCTCTACGTTTTCTAGTTAATGGGTGTAAAGGTATTCATAGTAGCCTTAAATGATCGTTTGTATTGCCATTGTATTGGTTTTAATATCAACTGTTTCATTTCTAATTGAGATTATTTGGACCCTCTCTTTTTTCTTGTTAATTTCACTAATGATTTATCAAGTTTATTTATCTTTTCAATAACTAGCTTTTCACTTCATTAATCTTTTGTATTTTTTTCAATTTCATTTAGTTCAGCTCTGATCTTAGTTATTTCTTTTCTTCTGCTGGATTTGCATTTGGTTTGTTCTTATTTCTCTAGTTCCTTGAGGTGTGACTTTAGACTATTTGTGCTCTTTCAGACTTTTTGATGTAGGCATTTAATGCTATGAACTTTCTTCTTGGCACTGCTTTTGCTGTATCCCAGATGTTTTTTATAGGTTTTGTCCCTATTATTCTGTTCAAAGAATTTTTTTTTTAATTTTCAAATTGATTTCATTGTTGACCCAATGATAATTCAGGAACAGGTTATTTAATTTCCAAGTATTTGCATAGCTTTGAGGGTTCCTTTTCGAGTTGATTTCCAATTTTATTCCATTGTGATCTGAAAGAGTACTTGATATAATTTCGATTTTCTTAAATTTGTTGAGACCTTTTTTGTGCCTATGATATAGTCTATCTTGAAGAATGTTCCATGTGTTGATGAATAGAATGTATATTCTGAAGTCGTTGGGTAGAATGTTCTGTAAATATCTGTTAAGTCCATTTGTTCTAGGGTACAGTTTAAGTCCATTGTTTCTTTGTTGACTTTGTCTTGATGACCTGTCTGGTGCTATCAGTGGAGTACTGAAGTCCCCTGCTATTATTGTGTTACTGTCCTATTGTACTAGTCCAATAGGAAAATTGATATATTTTATCAATATATAATATTCCTCTTTGACTTTTTTAACTGCTGTTGCTTTAAAGTTTGTTTTGTCTGATGTAAGAATAGCTACTTCTGCTTGCTTTTGGTGTCTATTTGCATGGAATATCTTTTTCCACCCCTTTACCTTAGGTTTATGTGAGTCCTTATGTATCAGGGAAGTCTTGAAGACAGCAGATACTTGGTTGGTGAATTCTTATCCCTTCTGCCATTCTGTATCTTTTAAGTGAAGCATTTAGGCCATTTACATTCAATGTTAGTATTGAGATGTGCGGTACTATTCTATTCATCATGCTATTTGTTGCCTGAATAGGTCCTGTGAGATTTATGCTTTAAGGAGATTCTATTTTGGTGTATTTCTAGGATTTGTTTCAAGATTTAGAGCTGCTTTTAGCAGTTCTTATAGTGCTAGCTTGGTAGTGGCAAATTCTCTCAGGATTTGTTTGTCTGAAAAAGACTGTATCTTTCCATCATTTATGAAGCTTAGTTTCACTGGATACAAAATTGTATCCAGTGGCTGACAATTGTCAGTTAAAACTGGCTGACAATTGTTTTAAGGCAGCTAAAGATAGGACCCCAATCACTCCTAGCTTGTAGGATTTCTGCTGAGAAATCTGCTGTTAATCTGATAGGTTTTCCTTAATAAGTTACTTGATGCTTTTGCCTCACAGCTCTTAAGATTCTTTCCTTCGTCTTGACTTTAGATAACCTGATGACTACATGCCTAGGCAATTATCTTTTTGTGATAAATTTCCCAGATGTTCTTTGAGCTTCTTGCATTTAGATGTCTAGATCTCTAGCAAGGCCAGGAGTTTTCATTGATTATTCCCTCAAACATGATTTTCAAACTTTTAGATTTACCTTCTTCCTTGGGAATACCAATTATTTGTAGATTTGGTCATTTGGTCATAATCCCAAATTTCTTGGAGGTTTTGTTCAACTTTTTAATTTTTTTGTCTTTTTTTTTGATTGGTTTAATTTGAAAACCTTGTCTTTGAGCTCTGAAGTTCTTTCTTCTACTTGTTTGATTCTATTGCTGAGACTTTCCAGTGCATTTTGCATTTCTCTAAGTGTGTCCTTGATTTCCAGAAGTTGTGATTTTTTTATTTATGCTATCTATTTCACTGGAGAGTTTCCATTCATATCCTATATCATTTTTTTTCATTGCTTTAAGTTGGACTTCACCTTTCTCTGGTGCCTCCTTGATTAGCTTAATCATCAGCTTGAATACTTTTTCTGGCAATTCAGAGATTTTTGTCTTGGTTTGGAGCTAGTGAGCTAGTACGATCTTTTGGGGGTGTTAAAGAACCTTGTTTGTCATATTAGAATAATTGTTGTTCTGGTTCCTTCTCATTTGCGTGGACTATGTCGGAAGGAATATCTGGGACTCAAGGACTGCTGTTCAGATTCTTTTGTCCCATGGGGTTCTCCCTTGATGTGATGCTCTCTCCCTTCTCCTAGGGATGGGGCTTCCTGAGAGCTGAACTGCAGTGATTTTTATTTGTCTTCTGGATCTAGCCACCCAATGGAGCTACTTTGCTATGGGCTGGTACTGGGGAGTGTCTGCAAAGAGTCTTGTGATGTGATCCATCTTCAGGTCTCTGAGCTGTGGATACCAGCAGCTGCTTTGGTGGAGGTAGCAGGGGGGTGAAGTGGACTCTGTGAGGGTCCTTGGTTGTATTTTTGTTTGGTGCACTGGTCTTCTGTTAGTTGGCCTCCAGCCAGGAGGTGGCAGTTTCAAAAGCATATCAGCTGTGGTAATATAAAGAGGATCAGGCAGTGGGTGGGGCCACAGAGCTCCCAAGAGATTATGTCCTTTGTCTTCAGCCACCAGGGTAGGCAGAGAAAGATCAACAGGTGAGGACAGGGTTAGGTGTGTCTGAGCTCAGACTCTCAGGGGGACTTGCTGTGGCTTCTGTGGAGGATGGAAGTGTGGTTCCCATGCCAATAGAGTTGTGTTCCCAGGGGGATTATGGCTGCCTTTACTGCATCACACAGGTCACCAGGGAAGTGGGGGAAAGCCAGTAGCCATAGGCCTCACCCAGCTCCCACATAGCCCACAGCCTGAAAGGCCTGTCTCACTCCCATCTTGCCCCTCCAACAGCACCTGGTTTATTTCCAGGCAGCCAGTGAGCAGGGCTGAGAACTTGCCTCAGGCTACAAGCCTCCTAGCTGAGAAAGCAAGCTGACTCACAGTTCCTCTGCTGTCCCACTCTTCAGCAGCAAGCCACTTCCTTCAAAGGGTTTGTGGATTCTCTGAGCTTCCCTGGTATGTTCCTGCAAAAGGTCACAATGTGAGTCTCCACACGATGCTCTGTCCATCAAGTTGGAGCTGGAAGTTAGTCCTGCCTCCTTCCTCCATTTTTTTCTATCCCCTGTCCCCAGACTCTTGTATGAACTGGAAAACTCTGTTTTTATCTGTAAAATGAGGAGGCAGAATCAGATGATAACCAGGATGCCTGACCTTTAACAAAATCAACAATTCTACATTTATAGGAGAAAATGAAACAGTTTTAAGACCAAAGTTTTATATCTTCCTGTTATCAGCTTTTTAATGTATGTTTTCCCTCTTATTGTCACCAACTAAGTACAAGTCATCATCTCTTGATTAAAATTACATTAATAAATTTCTAACTTCCCTATGTATGTTCATGATTCTAGCTATACCTCATTTTCAACTCCTCTTTACCTGCAGCAGAATCCATTGCTCTTAGGTTTGTTCAAAAGCCTTAAGAAAATGTGGCACATATACACTGTGGAATACTATGCAGCCACAAAAAAGCATGAGTTCATGTCCTTTGTAGGGACATGGATGAAGCTGGAAACCATCATTCTCAGCAAACTATCACAAGGACAAAAAAACAAACACCGCATGTTCTCACTCATAGGTGGGAATTGAACAATGAGAACACTTGGACACAGGAAGGGGAACATCACACACCAGGGCCTGTCTGGGGATGGAGGGAGGGACAGCATTAGGAGAAATACCTAATGTAAATGACGAGTTGATGGGTGCAGCACACCAACATGGCACATGTATACATATGTAACAAACCCGCACATTGTGCACATGTACCCTAGAACTTAAAGTATAATAATAATAAAAGCCTTAACATAACCAGAAGATTAAGTATAAGCTAGGTCCTCCCCGAGATGTAAATCTCATTTTTCACCATACTTCTATTGTGATGCTTAGTTTCATGTAACAATTTGACTGAGTTAAATGATGCCCAGATAGTGGGTAAAACATTATTTCCGGGTGTGACTGTAAAGGTATTTCTGGAAAAGATTAATATTTGAATCAGTAGCTGAGTAAAGAAGATCTGCCCTAAACAATGTAGGTGAGTATCATACAATCCATCAAGGCTTGGATAGAACCAAAAGGTGTAGGAAAGTCAAATTACTCTCTCTCTCCTTGAGCTGGAACATCCATTTTCTCTTTTCCCTTCATCGTTGGAGCTCCTGGTTTTCATGCGTTCTGACTCTGAGACTTAACCCTTCCTCCCCCACCTCTTCCTCAATTCTTGTGCCTTCAGCATCAGACTGGGAGTTTCTCCATTAACTCCCCTAGTTCTCAGGCATTCTAACTGAGACTAAATCATACAGTCAGGTTTCCTGTTTCTCCAGCTTGCCAGGTGACATACTGTGGGACTTCTTGGCCTCCATAATTGCATAAGTCAATTCCCATAATAAATCTTATATATCTATATGTATATTTCCTGTTTGTTCTATTTCTCTCAAGAACACTGACTAACACAGCTATCAAGCACTTCATTCAAATGTACTGGGACTCTTTCCCACCTCAGAGTCTTCTTACACTCACCATCATACCTTCTCATTAAGATGCTCACTGTAACTCCCATCTCTTCTTTTACTTCTCACTTTAAATTAATGCACTACCTCAGAAGTAAGCATTAGATGTCCTAGATGAGTTTTCTTTGATATAGCCTGCCTAAATATCCTATATTTTGCTTTACAACATTCATTGTAGTACTACCTGAAAGTATTTGGTGGGATTTTTTTTTTATATTTGTTTCCCTCAAAGGGTTGTTTATTTTGGTAACTTTCATCTACTCTGGGTCAGGCACAATTTCTAGCACAAAAGAACTGTTTGAAAATTAGTTGTGAAGATTGAAATATCTCCATTTCCCTGGTGTAATTCAATCCTGATACCCTTTTTCATACTCTCTTTATTTTTTAAAATTTACATAGTGCCCATGGATATAAGAAAAATACACGTGGTATTAGATATCATGTAACATGATTTAAATTACTAAGCTCAAGCTCTTTATCTTTGAAAAATGTGTGCTATAGTATAGTAGTGCATTTTTCAAAGGTAAAGACATATTATATGCTTTAAATATGTATGATACAATTAAACAAAACAGAAAAAGAAAAAAAAAGAAAAATGCACTGTTCCAAATTTTATCAGCCTACACTACTCAGCATATACATGAGTCATGTCTAATGCACAGCCTTTGCAAAATATCTGTAGTTAGCATCTGCACATCTTATAGCTTCCATCAATCAGTATTGGAAAGCAAGGAAAGAAATAGAATTTCTTCCAATCAAATTTATTCATATGATTCATTAATGATTTGTCTTTAGAGAGTCTTCATGCACTAGCACCTTTGTATAGGAAAAGGCAAGATGTGCTTCTGAGCCAAGCAAATAGAAAAACACAGAAATGATCTGTTCCATTGGTCTATATCTCTGTTTTGGTACTAGTACCATGCTGTTTTGGTTACTGTAGGCTTGTAGTATAGTTTGAAGTCAGGTAGCGTGATGCCTCCAGCTTTGTTCTTTTGGCTTAGGATTGACTTGGCAATGCGGGCTCTTTTTTGGTTCCATATGAACTTTGAAGTAGTTTTTTCCAAATCTATGAAGAAAGTCATTGGTAGCTTGATGGGAATGGCATTAAATCTATAAATTACCTTGGGCAGTATGGCCATTTTCAAGATATTGATTCTTCCTATCCATGAGCATGGAATGCTCTCAGAAATAATACCACACATCTACAACTATCTGATCTTTGACAAACTTGACTAAAACAAGAAATGGGGAAAGGATTCCCTATTTAACAAATGGAGCTGGGAAAACTGGCTAGCCATATGTAGAAAGCTGAAACTGGATTCCTTCCTTACACCTTATACAAAAATTAACTCAAGATGGATTAAAGACTTAAATGTTAGACCTAAACCATAAAACCCCTAGAAGAAAACCTAGGCAATACCATTCAGGACATAGGCATGGGCAAGGACTTCATGTCTAAAACACCAAAAGCAATGGCAACAAAAGCCAAAATTAACAAATGGGATCTAATTAAACTAAAGAGCTTCTGCACAGCAAAAGAAACTGCCATCAGAGTGAACAGGCAACCTACAAAATGGGAGAAAATTTTTTCAATCTACTCATCTGACAAAGGACTAATATCCAGAATCCACAAAGAACTCAAACAAATTTACAAGAAAAAAACAACCCCATTAAAAAGTGGGCGAAGGATATGAACAGACACTTCTCAAAAGAAGACATTTATGCAGCCAACAGACACACGAAAAAATGCTCATCATCACTGGCCATCAGAGAAATGCAAATCAAAGCCACAATGAGATACCATCTCACACCAGTTAGAATGGCCATCATTAAAAAGTCAGGAAGCAACAGGTGCTGGAGAGGTTGTGGAGAAATAGGAACACTTTTACACTGTTGGTGGGACTGTAAACTAGTTCAACCATTGTGGAAGACAGTGTGGTGATTCCTCAGGGATCTAGAACTAGAAATACCATTTGACCCAGCCATCCCATTACTGGGTATATACCCAAACGAATATAAATCCTGCTGCTATAAAGACACATGCACATGTATGTTTATTGTGGCACTATTCACAATAGCAAAGACTTGGAACCAAGCCAAATGTCCAACAATGATAGACTGGATTAAGAAAATGTGGCACATATACACCATGGAATACTATGCAGCCATAAAAAAGGATGAGTTCATGTCCTTTGTAGGGACATGGATGAAGCTGGAAACCATCATTCTCAGCAAACTATCGCAAGGACAAAAAACCAAACACCACATGTTCTCACTCATAGGTGGGAATCAAACAATGAGAACACTTGGACACAGGAAGGGGAACATCACACACCATGGCCTGTTGTGGGGTGGGGGGAGGGGCAAGGGATAGCATTAGGAGATATACCTAATGTAAATGACGAGTTGATGGGTGCAGCACACCAACATGGCACATGTATACATATGTAACAAACCTGCACGTTGTGCACATGTACCCTAGAACTTAAAGTGTAATAAAATATATATATATAAAATAAAAATAAAAAAATATGGAAATGAGACAACAGCGAAGGTTTGCATAGGGATTTACAAAGGATCTTTGTGGATTTACAAAAACAGATTTCTTTACACATATCAAATAATACAAAACAAATTGTATTCTTTTTGAATGTAAAATAAGTGAAAATATGTAAGTCATTTTCCATTCAAATTTATCATAGGATTCTTATTCTGTAATGCAGAGGCTCATTTGTACCAAGACTTACTCATCTGTAGAACTGTCATTTTAGGGTTTGAGGTGGAAGCAGGAAGAGCAAGGCAACCATTTTCAGTTTTCCTCCATCTCTTCGTCTTTCTCCTCCCCTTCCTCCTCCTTCTCCTTCTAGGAAAAAAAGCAGAAAAGCTATACAAGGTATTCAGAAATCACGTGGTTTTTTTTTTCAGCTTGTATGCAATTAAGTTACATACAAGCCAAAAATAACTGGAATGCTATTCTTCCTTTTTCCATACTACCTAGAAATTCCTATATGTAGAAAGCTGAAGCAAGAACCGTAGATACTGAAACCATGTCAAAGAAGACGGAACATAGTTTCTTTCAAGCACTCTTTTAATTCTTCCTTTATGATAGTTAATACAGCCCTGTGCTCTGCATGGCTGCTTTTTAAACAAGAAAGTCATAAGTGATAAGTAAATACGCTTAATGAAGCAAAGACAGTTCACTATAGTTATCGCCTCCACCCTGCACCAAAACAAGACAAAGTGAAAAATTAAATCTGTTAAATTAAACTGAATAACAGGATAAATGAAGACCTTCCATTCATGCAGATCAGGTAAATATTTACAGTGAGCAGGACTCACTATAATGTTTATATGAGTAGTGGCAGTCCTGTTATCCTGCTTAAAATGAAAGTCTCTATTTCTGATTTAATATGGTATGTGATGATCAATCACCAACACAGACTCTTCTATTTTTCATTGAAAATACATATATAGACAAAAATAGCAATAACATCAGTATACAGACACACACTAAACCCCTATTAGGTAAGATTTTCATGCAATGTATTTTCATAATACGGAAAGAATTTCAAATGACAAGATCAACTTAAATCAAATGGTGACTCATCTTTTATATGCTGCCAGGAATATCATATGCTGTCCATGTAAAAGTCAATTGATCTTGCATGTCTTACTCACTCAAGACTCAGGTTAATTAATATATTGGCCAGCGGTGTCAATACTCTTAGGGCTGTGTTTTCAAAGTCCAGCATTTTGGGTCCCCTCATCTGTATTTCCCATTAGTATTTCTCTTTTTATTTGTATTCGGGTAATGAGTGCTGGTAAATATATCTCTTTGAGGTCAAGTGCTCTAGGTATTAGCAGAGGCAAGAAGGCAAGAGAATAAACAAGACTAAACTTTTTCATGTACACCATACAATCACAGTGATGGGTAATCAGATCATGAGGGTAGGAGAGGCTCTAGCAGATCTCAGCTGGGGAAAAACACACACACACACACACACACACACACTACCATTCACAATGGTAACTGGCTTGGAGCCATGCACATCTGTTTAGATAGTTCAGTGTGACCATAATTCTTAAGTAAATAAAAAGTGGGGCCAAAAGCAATCTATGGCCCGTGGTTTCCGTTTATTGGCAATGCCAAATCTGGATAGACATTTACTTATTTAAATGTGTGCCCGTGTGTGGGGGGGGGAGGGGGGATTATGCCTATAAATTTTTTCTGCAGTAAAAAAAAAGAAAAAGAAAAATCATTATTTATAATTAGAATCAATGTAACTACATTATTTAGAAAAGACATTCAAATTAATAACTACATTTTTGACAGCTACCTCAAACACAGGAAGACATGATGATTTCAATGAAATATGAACAGAAAGTTAATAAAGATAAGCTGAAATGAAAATAAAAAAATTAAAAGGAGAAGAGTAAAGATAAGGAAGAATCAAAAAGGAAACTAATAATACAATATTAAATTTAAATTTGCAATGAACCAAGGAAAGCTAAATACATAAATCAGAAAAATAACATGAAAAACTATTGCTTATTAAAGGCAAATTAAAAGGACCAGGGAAAAAACTGAAAAAAGTCATCATTCTGAGGAAGATTGAGAAGAGTGAGAAATATGAATATTTGGAATAGAAGGAATACTAAAACACATAGTCTAAGAAAAAAATATCTAAGTTGGAAAAAAGCCTATGCAAATCTAAAACAGGATTATAAATATTCCAGGTAAAATAAGTAAAAAGAGATACTATTTTAGCTGAACAAAACACATACATTAAGAAAATCCAACGAACTGTAGGCAGACAGATTCCTTACCAAAAAAATAAAAAATCTCAGACTTTATCATAAAGGAGAGAGTAGAGACAAAGCTATAATCTTTGGAGAAAATGAATTGGGTAGAAGAAATAGTTGCTCATTCAAAACATCCTCTGTTAGTGAAAGCAACAGAAATTAGTTTTAGGTACATAAATATGCATAAAAGCTTGGTTCAACTGTTTCTTTTCTATTTTTACTTCTTTGCTGGTTTCTAACAAAGTATTTTCCTTCACTGCATAATCTATACAGTATCCTGTTGAAATATCCAATCCCTTTAGACAATGAAATAAAGGCTATTCTTTTCCAAAATTTACTGGTCATGGCTAATTGTATACAGCATTTCCCAAGTGATAGGTGCTTTTCTAAGCAAGTTACACATATTAACTTATCTATCCCCACTCTATTTTCTCCAGTTCTCTAGGTTGTCAATTTTTGGGTTTTCTTCAATTGCTTTTGGGGACTTAGCCAAAAATTAGCCAAGGCTGATATCAAAAAAAGTATTTCCTAGGTTTTCTTCTAGGATTTTTATAGTTTGAAGTCTTATGTTTAAATCTTTAATCCATCTTGAGTTAATTTTTGTATATAGTGAAATGGTCCAATTTCATTCTTCTGCATATGAACACATTCTATACATTCATTATCCCAGCATCATTTATTGAATAAGAAGTCCTTTCTCCATTGCTTGTTTCTGTTGGCCTTGTCAAAGATCAGATAATTGGTAGGTGTGTGGCTTTATTCTTGAGTTCTCTATTTTGTTCCATTGGTCTATGTGTGTGTTTTTATACCATTGCCATGCTGTTTTGGTTACTGTAGCCTTATAGTATCGTTTGAAGTTGGGTTGTGTGATGCCACTGGCTTTGTCTTTTGTTTTTGTTTTGTTTTGTTTTGTTTTGTTTTTGGCTTTGGATTGCTTTGGCTATTTGGGTTCATTTTTCAGTTCCATATGAATTTTAGAAGAGTATTTCTAACTCTGTGAAGAATGACATTGGTAGTTTGATAGGAGGAATGTTGAATCTGTAAATTGCTTTGAGCAGTATGGCCATTTTAATGATATTGATTCTTCCAATTCATGAGCATGCACTGTTTTTCCATTTATTTGTGTCATTTCTAATTTGTTTCAGCAGTGTTTTGCAGATCTCCTTGTAGAGATCTTTCATCTTCTTGGTTAGCTTATTCCTAGGTATTTCATTTTTGTGTATGTGGTTATTATAAATGGGATTATGTTCTTGATTTGAATCTCAACCTGGGTGTTATTGGTGTATAGAAATGTTACTGGTTTTCGCACATTGACTTTGCATCCTGAAAATTTACTGAAGTCATTCACCCATTCTAGAAGCCTTTTGGTGGATTATTTAGCATTTTCTAAGTAAGTATAAAATCACATTGTCAGTGAAGAGAGATCATTTGACCTCTTCTTTTCCTATTTGGATGCCTTTTATTTCTTTCTTTTGCCTGATTGCTCTGGCTAGGACTTCCAGCACTATGTTGAATAGTGGGGGTGGTGAACATGGGCATCCTTGTCTTGTTCCAGTTCTCAACGGGAATAGTTCCAGCTTTTGCCTGTTCAGTGTGATGTTGGCTGTGGGTTTGTCATTAGATGGCTCTTATCATTTTAGGTATGTTCCTTCAATGACTAGTCTGTTGATTGTTTTTATCATGAACAGATATTGGATTTTATTGATAGCTTTTTCTCAGTCTATTGAGATGATTATATGGTTTTTGCTTTTAATCTGTTTATGTGGTGAATCACATTTATTGACTTGTGTATATTGAACAGGATTGTAATTTTTTTTATTTGTTTGAGATAGGGTCTCTCTCTGTTGCCCAGGCTGAAGTGTAGTGGCATGATCACTGATCACAATTTACATCAGCCTCGACTTCTTGTGTTAAAGTGATCCTCCCACCTCAGCCTCCGGAGTAGCTGGGACCCGGGACTACAAGCATCATCATGCCTGGCTATTTTTTTTTTTTTTTAGCTTTTGTAGAGACAGGGTGTCACTATGTTGCCCAGGCTGGTCTTGAACTCATAACCTCAAGCAATCCTCCCTCCTTAGCCTCCCAAAGCTTTGGATGATAGGCATGAGCCACTATAACCGGCCTGCTAGAATTATTTAAAGTGAAAAAAAAAAAGCATTAGCCTGCTTTAATAATAATGAAAATTAATGAACAAGAACACATAAGTATCCTAAACAATTCTAAATGCTAATATGCTATTTATTTAAAAGTTCCAGAAAGGATATTTAAATATTTGTGTTGAAGAAAATATCAAACATACCTTTAGTCATGCACTAATGAACATTGGTTTCTTCTATTTTATCTTATCTCACAATTATCACTTATTTCTTCTGAACTAATATCCTAGGGGATAGTCATTCATAACCCAGAATGGCATTCAATAGAAGTTTTAAGATAAAGAATTATCTAAATTTAATTTCAAAAACAGTGCAAATCTCTGTATAATCATCATTAGTACTCAAGCAATTTAAGTTTGCCATACATCTTATGAATTATCTCATGCATTACATAGAGTCTATGAATAAGACAATCTACATAACTTCATTTTAATACAAAGTAAGATAAAAATTAATGCATTGAGATTTTAAGATTAGAATATGCCTCAAATCTCCTGATGTCTTTGGACATCAGAAGGTTAAAAAAAAAAAAGCAGGAAAGAGGGGATGGACAGAGGTGGTGCTCTGGAGGTTACAATAAGAATAACATTTATTTGATGTGACCATTTATTTGTCCATTTAAAAATAATTTTGAAGGATCTAGTATGTTGTCAGCGATTGGGGATGCAAAGATTAAACAGAGGAACCAGGATTCCGGTTCCAATGGAAGTAATAATTTTCTACTTAGCAGACACATTGATTACAAACCCTTATTCCTTACCCCTAATCCCTTTGTCCTAAAACTGAAACTCGCTGATTAAAGGCACAGTACCTAGTTCTTTCTAGATGTGTTAAAACCTTCATCCTTCAGAGGAGTCCCTGCAAACAAACAAAAGATTTATTCCATTTACTAATTAGGATACGGCATTTTTAAAGAAACTTATTCCGATGCTTGATGTGGAGTTCAAAGATTTCAAAATGTATTAAAAATTTTGTTAATTCTCTGAAAATAATGATCTCCTTAACTGGTCTGATGAATTCTTCCTCCAATTCATTCTCTCTATTGGTAGCACCAGGCTTACCTTCCAAACTAAGATATCTGATAATATAGATTCCATTTCAGACCATATAAAATAGCCTACTGCTTTCAAATCCATTGGATTTCTGTGTACTATTGAACTGGTGCATCCTGAGCACTCTGATAAGTGTGTGCTACTTGCTCTTCCCCAAGCACATCCTGCTCGTGTCTACCTGCAGTCTATGCAAAGATTTTATCTTCCTCTGATGTTATCTCTTTCTGTGTTCATCCACCAGTCCTATTATCCTAGAGCCCATCTTCTCCAAGAAATATCTGAGTCAATAAACAGAATTAAGTACACATTTCCTCATAATTCCCTGGGACATGATTTGAGCCTCATTAAATATTTTCCTTTCATCTTTCTTCCTTCCCTTCCACAACATCTCGTTCCATTCAGAATAAATCCAAATTCCTAACTGTGACTTACATGATTGAGTCTTGTAGCAGAAACATGCTAAGGTGGTCCCCAATGAGTCACGTCTTTGCACAACCCTCTTTGAGTGCAATGAAAACTGTGACTTGTTTGTAACCAATAGAATTTGGCAAAGATGTCACTGTGTAATTACACTATATAAGATCACATTATAGCTGATGGGAGCAAGAGATTCTCCTGCTGGCTTTGAAGAAGTCAGATAGCATGTTATAAAGAGGGCTGTGAGACGTTCATGTGGCAAGGAACTTTGAATGACCTGTAAGAGTTGAGAATGAACTTTGGCTGGAAACCAGTGAAAAATGGATACCTCAGTTATACAAGTGCAAGAAAATGAAACCTGCCGACAACCATGTAAACTAAGCTCCAGAAGAAAAGACACTGGCCAACACCATGATTGCAGCCTTGTGAGACTAAGATTCTGAGCTAAGCATCAGTTAATCTATGTCCAGACTCCTTCCCTACAAATACTGTGAGTTAGGTAATAACTGTGTGTTGTTTGAAGCCAGTAAGTAAGTTTGTGTAATTGTTAAGCAGAAAAAAAAAAAAAAGCGCATTAGTCCGTTGTCACTACTAATAAAAACATACCTGAGACTGGGAATTTATTATAAAGGAAAGAGGTTTAATTGACTCATGATTCTGCATTGCTGGGGGGGCCTCAAAAAACTTACAATCATGTCGGAAGGCACCTCTTCACAGTGCAGCAGAAGGGAGAATGAGTGCCCAGAAAAGGGGGGAGGCCTCTTATAAAACCATCAGATCTCGTGAGAGCTAACTCACTATCATGAGACCAGGATGGGGGAAACTGCCCCCATGATTCAATTATCTCCACCTGGTCCCTTCCAGGACATGTGGAAATTGTGGAAACTAAAATTCAAGATGAGGTTTGGGTGGGGACACAGCCAAACCAAATCAACAAGCCCTTACCTACTCCTCTACCACCTTTCCTGACCCTCTCCTTTTATATTACTTTGATTTTTTTCACTCAGGCTTTTTCTGGTCCCCATTTCATGGATTTTAGACATACAGATCTCTGTGCCTAAAATGCTTTGTCCCCACTCTTCCTGTGGCTGGCTCCTTCAGCCTAAGCCTTTTCTTCTTAAGTGACCTCCTCATTGGTTTTTCTGGCTACTGTATCTAATAGGTGCTCCCTAATCCCATTATGGTTTAGAACCAAATTTGTTTCCTTTATGGCATTCATCAAAATGTATTATAATTGATTTATTTGTTTACTCACATGACTGTTTCCATATCCTCAACTAGAATATAAGATTGTTAAAAGCAAGACAACATATGCATCTTCCGCACTATTGTATATCCAGCACTGAGCTTGGCATTCTTGGGCTCTCAATAAATATGTGCTAGTAGGAGGAATCAAGGATGAGTTGAGATCATGCAGAGTGTTACATATAGCAGTGATAAATTTGTGCTTAAGCTAGGAATAGACAGGATTCAATATACTTTTTAAAATGCCTACTCTGGTGTTGTTTAGAGTTGGGCACTGCCATAGTGGTGGACACATTTAAGATTTGTTATTTTGGAGATAGAATCAATAAGACATGATGATGTGGTAAATATAGATAGTGAAGTTATAAGAATAACTTACTTATGAATTTAGGTGGATAGGTGGGTAGGTAGATAGAAGATGCCAGGCAAGAGCAAAAATGAATGGTGGAAAATATGATTCACTTCACCGAGGTTGTTGACTGCTTTTGAAAGAGAATATGGGCAGGGCGCGGTGGCTCACGCCTGTAATCCCAGCACTTTGGGAGGCCGAGGCGGGCGGATCACGAGGTCAGGAGATCCAGGCCATCCTGGCTAATACTGTGAAACCCCATCTCTACTAAAAATACAAAAAATTAGCCTGGTGTGGTGGCGGGCACCTGTAGTCCCAGCTACTTGGGAGGCTGAGGCAGGAGAATGGCGTGAACCTGGGAGGCGGAGGTTGCAGTGAGCCAAGATCGCACCATTGCACTCCAGCCTGGGCGACCAAGCGAGACTCCGTCTCAAAAAAAAAAAAAAAAAAAAAAAAAAGACTATGGAGGAAGCAGGTAAAGTGATCTTTCCACTGGGTGGTCAAGAGTGCCATTCAGTGAAAGTCTCGGAGCACAGAAAGAGAATGAGTCTCTATCTTTCCTTATTGTACAGAGATATTTATGCAACTGTCTCTTCAGTTACACTGTGAATTGTTAGAAAGTTATAATTGTTAGCACTGAAACTGTGCATTGCAAACAATAAATGTCCGATAAATTTTCTTTAATTTGAATAGTTGAATTAACATTAGGTCTCCTTTACTCTTAAATTTTTAAAACATTTGCACTTTGAAAAAGAAAGTATTTCACTGGAATTGGGAAAAGCATTATAGTTGGGAGGAAAGAGAAATTAGAAAACAAACAGGGTAGCAAGTTTTGTATACTGCCAGGATGCCTTAGACTGCAATAATAATACTGTAACACAGGTTGAACAATGCAGGTTTGAACTCCACAGATTCACTATACATGGATTTTCTTCCACCTCTGCCACTCTTAAGACAAGACCAACCCTTCCTATTCCTCCTCCTCCTCAGCCTACCTAATGTGAGGACAAAGAGGATAAAGACCTTAATAATACACTTCCACTTACCAGAGAGTAAATATATTATCTCTTCCTTATAATTTTCTTAATAACAATTTATTTTATTCAGTTGACTTTTCTGTACAAATACAGTATATAATACATATGTATTAATTGATAATGTTATCTATAAGGCTTCCCATCAACAGTAGGCTATCAGTACTTAAGTTCTGGGGGATTCAAAGTTATCTGCAGAGTTTTGGCTGTGCAGGAGGTCAGCACCCTAACCCTCTAGTTGCTCAAGGGCCAATTGTATTTTTATAATGTCCCTTGCATTCCTGTCTTCCCCAATATTTAACTTGACTCCTTTATTTGGTAATGTCTTCACATTTTTCTCATTTTATTAAAATTACTTGAATATATAAAAACTCTCAGGTTAAAACCAGGAATTTATAAAGACAACAATAGATTGAGATTGAAAATAAAATGTTTTGTTAATTACCTTGTAGATAGACACCTCCCCACAGTGCATTTGAAACAGAGCCAAAGTGGGTATGGTACAATTTTGACCTCTATCTTAGAGACATGCTGATTTAGGTAAAATTGACAGCAGTCTGCTCTGTAATGACTTCTATTAATTACTAGTTCATAGTCAATAAAACCAATTGTCATACATTGATGTTCTATAGTATATGAATCCTACAAGGTATGTATATATGTGCCTAGAGTTATTCCAACAATTCATAACTTTTTTTTTTTTTTGAGACAGAGTTTCATGCTTGTCACCCAGGCTGGAGTGCAATGGCATGATCTCGGCTCACTGCAACCTCTGCCTCCTGGATTCAAGGGATTATCCTGCCTCAGCCTCCCAAGTAGCTGAGATTACAGGCGCCCACCAGCACACCTGGCTAATTTTGTATTTTCAGTAGAGATGGGGTTTCACCGTGTTGGCCAGGCTGGTCTCAAACTGCTGACCTCAGGTGATCCACCCACCTCAGCCTCCCAAAGTTCTGGGATTACAGGTGTGAGCCACCGTGCCTGGCCCATAACTCTTCATAACTCGTATATACGCACACATTGTAGGAGATATATGTGCCAAAATTATATTGTTGAGATTTGTATGGCTTTCCAAGAAGTTTGAACCTTATCCTACAGGCAATGCAGAATTTGTATGGTTTGTTGTAAAAGGAACTGACATCACCAAAATTATTTTTAATAACTGGCAACAGAGTACACAATATAGACCATATTATTTCTCAGCAATTGTACCAAGAACCAATGCTGTACAATGATCAACTTTGGCATATATTTTATGAAACATTTTAATTAACTACAGCAGATTAAAAGTTGTTCCTGTGTTCCCATGCTAATAACGTCTTCCCACTCTTGCATTATGATGTTCTTTCATGGCATCAGAAACGAAGGCCCAGAAATTGCACATGAAACCTGAAGATGAAATATATCTTTGAAAGTGAGGAAAGGATGGAGTTGAATGACTTGAAAGACATTGGACAGGAAGAATTGACACAAATTAGTGAAAATAAAGTTAGAGGAAAGAGGAGCTGTCAACCATGACAACAGGAATTCCAGCTTGATTCATGAATTGAGATAGGGAATAAAGTGTCCTCTATTTTGGAGGGGGCAGTAGATAAATTAATTTTAATCATAATGGATTATCAAGATTTTACCGCTAGAAATGCCAACACTTTCTCACCGAAAATATTTTCACTAGTTGGCCTTAGAGGAGTGTGTGAGGTTCCAATATATTTGTATATTTAAGCAGATAAGCTGCTTGTTTTTTTTTTAATGGCAAGCAAAGAAATATACATTCAAATGTACTCACTATCTATTGTGTAAACATCAAAGATCAAAAATCTACATCACCTAAATAATATCAATAATATTTAAACGAAGCTTATCATCAATATAATAACTAAAGCCAACGGGACATTTTGGCCAAGTAAAATCGGTGCACATCAGACATAGCCTAATGATCCATAGCTACACTCAGACTGTGATTGGCCTCAGGCTAAGCCCAGAAATGCAAAGCAAAGGTGAGAATTGTAAATAAAAAAAAAACTAAGACAAATCAAGGCTAAACATCTTGCTTCAACTACAAAACATTTCAGAAAAAGGCAGATTATAATTTTCTTCTCAAATGTCTCCCAGAACTCACAAGTAAATAGATCACACACTTGAAATACCTAATGAATTTATTTATAAATTATGTAGAGAATTGTTCTCATATTTATACTATGTAAAAGGTAGGTTGTTAAATAACTTTTATTGGTATAGCTAAACCATAACACGTGTCATCCCTACTGTCATACACGTCTATGGCTCTACAGATGTATACGGCAGTTAATTCTATGCATAAAACTTTCCTTTCCTTGACCCAAAGGGTACAATAATGCAGTGCAAAGAATCTAATGTGTTGAAATAAACATTTTTAAAAGCTTGTGCAACATAATGTGTTGCATTTGGAACAGTCATACTTGATTAATCTGAATCAGTTTGCAAGTTTCATTTTTGTGCATTAAATTGTGTCTGAAAATTTGAAATTTAATGGCATATTCTGGCTGGTTGCTATTTAAACACAGCAGGTAAAATACAAATTATGAAAATAGACCATTCAAACTTAGACTAAAAGAATATTTTCTTATAAATACTTCATTCACTATTTTCAGATGAAATTTTGCTCGGAAATGATACTATGTGAAATTATTTATCATGATTTTTAGTAACAGGATCTACATTTTATATCCCCTGCTAAAAGAAGCCTATAATCAATGAAACATTACAGATAAAGTAAAGTTTATCTGAAAGTCACTTTCCCCTTGATAGACTTCTTATTGCTGGCAGCAGATCAGTGACTCAGAAAAGTGCTGTGCTGGTGTTCACTTGATACTCTAATGGTGATGCTTCTACCTTGTTTTCATGTTTGATAATGATGCTAATAGAGAATGCGAAAATTCATTAACAAGACCAACCTGAAGAAATGGTTACCTCTCAAAAAAATGTATGATCATGACATTAATGACATTTAGAAAGGTTTAATGGATCCCTGGAATCCTACTCTGTAAAAAGCCAAACTACCATTCATTTATTGAGTGAAAGTAAGTGAAAGTCAATCTTTGACAAGGACATATAAAAAACAGTGAACTTCGTTTAGATGTTAAATGTACTTGCCCTTGAACTCCAACTAGTTCATAAATATTTCCTTTGGCACATTTTTTTTGTTCTTACGTATTTCTCTGTTTATGGTTAATGGCATAAAACTTTCACTCTTTTAAATGTCAAATTATCATTTCTTATTCATACTTCTTGACAATTGCTACTCTCTAAATACATTATTTACAGTTATTTGCAGAGTCTAACAAAATTATATAGCTATGATTTTATTACAAGTTATATACAAAGATATGTTTTCTTAAGTCAATTTTTGTTCTTAGCATGGGGTACTGCATGATAACATGCTGTTAGAAGATTATTATGAAACGTCAAACATCTATTATGATCTATATTGCTTTTTATAATAATATATATTTGCTGAACACTATGAGTTTTGTACTCTATGGTATATTATAGTGAGGAGAAGACAGGTTCCTGACCTTGAGGAATCTATCATCAATCTCCTGACTAGGTAGCAGTAAAGGCATATTCTTGTATAAAAGAAAAATAACAAATGAGATGCAGATGGGTAGAAACAATGATTATAACAATGAAAAACATATTATTATAATATGTATGTTCCATGATACCTGAACACAAAAAAATTCAAAATTTAGACTTTAGTCTTAATTTTTAAAAATTGGAATAAATACTTCTAGATCAGTCCCCAGTCACTTCACTATTGAGAACTACAGGCAGATCTCTATACAAATAAATAACTTCAGACAAAAATTTAGTTTACCAACATTAACTCCATTAAGTCTAGAAGAATTAAAGATATACATTTTCATAGCTGCAATACAGTTGTAAATGAATTACTTTAGAAAAATAGTATCATAAATGGCTTCACCAACTAATTCTTCCAAACTTTTAAAGACAAGTTAGAATATGAAAAATGATTAAAAATATTTAAGTTCATTTATGAAGCAAGAATGATATTGTTCTATAACTTGTTAAAGGTAGTTAACAAAGGAAATCATGGACTAATATTTCTTGTAAGTATTGCAGTTTTAAAATGAAATATTAGAGAGTAGACTCCAATACCACCAGTAATACACCATGTCTGTTATGGGCTGAATGTTTGTGTTCCCCTAAAATTCACATGTTGAAGCCCTACCACTCAACATGATAGTATTTCAGGATGGGGCTTTTAAGAGATAATTAAGGTTAGATGAAATCACAAGAGTAAGGCCCTGGTCTGGCAGAATTAATGTCCATATAAGAAGAGACACCAGAGAGTTTGCTCCTGCTCTCACAGGAAGACAGCATTTACCCAGAAGCAAATTATCTGGTATCTTGATCTTAGACTACCCAGCCTCTAGAACTGTGAGAAAAAACAATTATGTTTTTTTCAGCTACCCAATCTGTGATATTTTGTTATGGCAGCCTGAGCAAACTAACACAGATTTTGGAACAGAGAATTTGGGTGCTGTTATAGGACATACCTAAAAATGTAAGAGTGGCTTTGGAAATAGGTGTTTGGAAATAGGCAGTGATTCTCCTGCCTCTTGGAAATAGGTAACAGGTAGAGGATGGAGGAGGTAAGAAGTGTATGCTATAAAATGCCTGGATTGTATTGTTGGTAAGAAATACGAATGTTAAAGGAGATTTCAGTAAAGACTCAGACAGAAAAGAGGAGAGCTGGAGAGAAAACTTCCAGCTTCTTAAAGAATACGTAAATAGTCATGAACAGAATGTTGGCAGAAATGTGGACATTAAAGGTCATTCTGGTGAGGTCTCAGGAAAAAAAAGTTATTGGAAACTGGAGAAAAGACAGTCCTTGTTATAAAGTCGCAGAAAACTTGGCTGAACTGTGTTCAAATGTTTTGTAGAAGGTAGAACGTGCAAGCAGTGAAATATGATATTTAGCTGAGGAGATTTCTAAGCAAAGTGTTCAAGGATTAGCTTGGTTTCTCCTGAGTGCTTATAATATAAAAGGCAAGAGGAGAGAGACAATTGGAGAAAATACTGCTAGGGTTAAAAGGAATCAGATCTTGAAGATTTGGAAAATTTATGGCCTATCTACATTGAAAAAATGAGAAATCTTGTTCTTAAAAGAACACTAGGGTTGTGACTGACCAATCATTTGATGAATAGATCATGGGTTCACCTCATGGGCTTAATCAGCCATCTCAGAAGAATCCAGGAATAGAGAGAGGATTATACCAGCAGAGACACTGACAGTTTGAATTACAGGGAAGAGAAAAAACAAAACTGAATGAAAGGTTGCCAGACTTCTTGGATTCTACAAGACTGAACCATATAGTTATTTGGCTATGATATGGTTTGGCTGTGTCCCCACCCAAATCTCATCTTGAATTGTAGCTCCCATAATTCCCACATGTCATGGAAGGGACCTGGGGGCTGGTAATTCAATCAAGGGGCGGGTCTTTCCCTTGCTGTTCTCAAGATAGTGAATAAGTCTCATAAGTTCTGTTGGCTTTATAAAAGGGAGTTCCCCTACACAAGCTCTCTTGCCTACTGCCATGTAAGACGTGACTTTGCTCCTCATTAGCCTTCAGCCATGATTGTGAGGCCTCCGCAACCATGTGGAACTGTGAGTCAGTTAAACCTCTTTCCTTTATAAATAACCCATTCTTGAGTATGTCTTTATTAGCAGTGTGAGTACAGACTAGTACAGGCTATAAATGTGTGATATTCTTTAAGTAAAGGGAAGAATGGCCCAAAGGGATTTAGAGATCAAGACAGCAACTCCTACCAAAGGCTGATGGAAAAAGGCTTTCTTTTGGGGCTGCAGAGAGTAGGGCCACCAAAGAGAGACCTGTGGGCAGAGTTCGCTCTCCTAGCAAAACAAAATAAGGCCACCCCACAGAGCCATGGGGCTGATGCTGCCACCCCAGTGGGCCTGGAGGGCAGAACATTGAACCAAATAAAATTATTCTTAAGACTTAAAATCTAATGCAGTTTTCCTTGCTAAGCTCTGAACTTATTTGGGAACCATCACCTTTCCTTCCTTCTTATTTAGCCCTTTTGGCATGGGAATGTTTGCCTTAGCTCTGTCCTACTTTGTATTTTAGAAGTACACAACATGTCTGCTCTCACAGGTTCACAACTGGAGACAAATTTTGCCTAAGGATGAACTGTACTTTCAGTCTTATCCATATTTAGATGAATGGTATTCAGATAAGAATTTGGACTTTAGACTTTAGAGTTGATGCTGGAATGAGTTAAGTCTTTTGAGAGTGGTGGAATGAATGTATTTTGTATGCAATAAATACATAAATTTGGGGGAGGGAGAAGGGGCAAAATATTATGGAATGTAGGTTTGTGTCCCCCAAATTCATATGTTGGAGCTCTAATCCCCAATGTGACTGTATTTGGAGATAGGATCTTTATAAAAATAGAGTTTACAAGCTCATAAGGGTAGAAGTCATGATCCCATAGGATTAGTATCCTCATAAGAAGAGACACTACAGAGATCATTGTCTCTTCACATGTGCACAAACAAGAGACCAAGTAAGTACACAAGAAGAGCATGGCTGCCTACATGCCAAGAGACGAGACTTCAGAATGAAATCTACCTTGCTGGCACCTTGATCTTGGACTTCTCAGTCCCCAGAACTGTGAGAAACATATTTCTGGGTTGTTTAAGCCACTCAGTCTATGGTATTTTGTTATGGTTGCCTGCACAGACTAATACAAAGTTGGGATGGGATTTATACCAGCCATGTAAATGTGGTTTAATATTAATCAGAATATTTAATAACATTCAAGAAATTAATAGGCATAAGAAGAAAAAACATGTTTCTCTCCATTGATGCTGAAAATTCAACATCTATTTATCATAAAAGTACTCAAATTATAAATGGATGGTACTATTCAATGTTATAAAAACATAATTCTAAAGCCAGTTTCTTACTTAATCAGGAAGCACAAAAGGCTTTTCCATTATGGTTGGGAACAAGAATGATCACAATATCCACTTCTATGTAATGTTATATTAAAAGTGTCAGCCAATGCAATTAAAACAGTAAAAAGTAAGTAAATAAATGAGAATTAAAGCAGCAGAACTTTCTTTATCAGCAGATGATATGATAATGCACCTGGAAAACCCAGAGAAACAATGATAAATCCAAAGTATAAAAGAATTTAGTAAGGAAATAGGATCAAAAATTACAGACAAAACCCAGTACCCTATATATACAAACAATAACAGGTTTGAAGATATGATGAAAGAGAAAATTATATTAACAGTAGCAATATAAAAATACTTAGAAAAAATTAGCTATCAAGAAATTGCAAAACTATATACAGAAAAGTTAAAACACTCCTGAAAATCACAAAAGTAGCCTTGAAACTAATAAAAAGATATCCCTTGTTCTTGGATAAAAATAATTCAAAATTATGCAGATGTGAGTTCTCCCCCTAAGTTAATTTAATCCCAACAAAAATATCATCAGTTTTTTAATCTGCACAAGTTGATTTTTAAAAGTCATCATTCAGGAATAGCTAAGAAGGCACTGAAAAAGATATGAGAGAGGAATAGCTGCACATATTAAAACAAGCTACAAAGCCTCTCTAAATAGCATGGAACTGGTACCTAAGAAGGCAGATTGACCAGTGGAATAGAATAGAAAGTCTAGTAATAAACTACAGGTGAAAATTTAGTAATTGATAAAGATAGATAGTATCAAAAATTACAGCTGCAAAGATAGACCTTTTAAGAAATGGGGTTGTATCAACTGGATATTCATTGGGTAGGAAAAAAAATAGTTTGATACCTTACCATACAAAGAATAAACTCAAAATTATCAGAAAATATAATTGTGAAAAAAAGGAACCATGAAAGTACTAGAAGAAAATGTGGAGAATTACTCTACAGCCTGGATGTTAGAAAAGTCTTTTTAACTATGTCTCAAATCTACATGCAATTAAAGAAAGAAAACTTTGACTATGTAAAAATAGAACACAAATCAAATTAAGACAAGAAGATTTTTGTATGACAAAATACTAAATCAGAGTTAAAAGACAAATGGGAGAAAATATTTGATGAATAGAAAATATAGTCTGTTGGCTGGGTGCAGTGGCTCACGTCGGTAATCCCAGCACTTTGGGAGGGAGGCCAAGGCAGGTGGATCACTTGAGGTTGGGGTTCGAGATCAGCATGGTGAAACCCCGTCTCTACTAAAAATACAAATTACAATTAAAAATACAATTAGCTGGGCGTGGTGGCAGGCGCCTGTAATCCTAGCTACTTGGGAGGCTGAGGCAGGAGAATCACTTAAACCTGGAAAGCAGAGGTTGCAGTGAGCCACTGAGATCATGCCACTGCACTCCAGTCCAGGTGACAGAGAGAGGCTCTGTCTCAAAAAAAAAAAAAAGAAAACAAAATGTAGTCTGTTGAATTAGTCTCTTGTTAAACAGATTATAAGTTTCATGAAGGCAGTAGCAGTGAATATCTTGTTCATTATTAATTTCACAGAGTTTTGCATGTTACCTAAAATATAGTAAGTGCTTTTTCAATATTTGATAGGAGTGCTTCTTGAAGTAGGAGCTATAAGAGAGTGGTACACAGGAAATAATCAGTGGAGGAGTATCCTTGAAGATAAACGGATGGTATGCAAAATTGAAGCAGAGAAACTATTCTAAAATTAAAAGTGGGGATATTTTATACCATTGTGGTAGGATGGAAATGATAAAATAAGATGTAAATGCAGCAAAATGTTAAAATAGAACGTCAGAAAATGAAGAAATTTTCCATCTGTTGGCTTTGTTTTCCTTTATAAAGTAGGAGGACAGGTAGCATGATGAGTGTGAAGGATGATGTGGGAAGTAGGAACTTGGAACAGAGTGGAGAAGGTTTGAAATAGTCGCTGTGAAGAACCAGTCAAGAGATGACTAAGAAGAGCTCTAGGCAACACTAACACAATAATTTATGGAAACCAAAATGAAGTAGCAACAATCTGCCTTAGTGTAGGATTTTCCACAGACACCATGTGTGAGACAAGAGAAAAGGGACAATTAGTTTGACAAAGGATTGAGATGTTTTGGGGAAAGTAAGACAGAAGGACAATGAGGCAGTTATCAGTCCTTCTTGCACTGCTGTAAAGTTATTAGTCCTTTGTTATTAGTCCTTTCTTGCACTGATATAAAGAAATACCTATTACTGGGTAATTTAGAAAGAAAAGAGGTTTAATTGGCTAATGGTTCTGCAGGCTGTATGGAAGCATAGTGGCTTCTACTTTTGGGCAGGCCTCAGGAAGCTTCCAATTATGGTGGAAGGCAAAGCAGGAGAGAGGCCTCTCACGTGGTGGGAGTGGGAGCGAGTTAGAGCGGGGAGTTGCTACATACTTTTAAATGACCAGATCATGTGAGAACTCACCATTGTGAGGACAGTACCAAGGAGATGGTACTAAACCGTTAATGAGAAACTGCCCCCATGATCCAATCACCTCCCATCAGGCCCCACCTCCAACAATGGGGATTACAATTTGACATGAGATTTGGGTGGGGACGCAGATCCAAGCCATATCAGGCAGAGAATTGAGAACAAATTCTATTTTGTTAAACTGTATGAAATGTCTGACATTTAACCATTTTTGAAATGGATATTTTTATAATTTGCAATCTATAATATGAGTCACAGAATAGAAACCTGAAACAGAGTTGGGGTAAAGGTCGATGGAATAGAGACTATCAAGTGAATGACTTTTTGGGGATATTAGGCTTTATTCATATGAATGTTGAACTTAAATAGGTTTTGATAAGAGAAGGGACTTGACTGAGATTGAAACAAAAAAAAGGAATATGATTTAACCAACTGACATGAGTATCAAGAGGGATATTTTAATACAAGATGAAGGAATAATGTAGAAATGGCACGGGGAGAGAATGTGTTAACTGCACCTCACAACTCCATAAGCTATGGACTGTGGGAGAAGAACCATCATCCTGTAGGTAGTTTGACCATTGTGGTGTGTTGAACCATGTCCCTCAAAAATCCATTCCGACCTGAACTTCACAATGTAACCTTATTTGGACTAAGGCTCTTGGCAGATGTAATTAAAGATCAAGGTAAGATCATATGGGATTAAAATGACTCTGACATTTAGTGTAAGCCCTAACAAGAGATAGAGTAGGAGAAGAGAGTGACACAGTTAAGTAGGCAATGTGACAATATGGGCAGAAATCGGAGTGATGATCTAAAAGTCAAGGTACAGCAAAGAATTGTTGGCAACCACAAGAAGCTAGGAGAGAAACATGAGATTTCTTCTCCCTCAGAGCCTCTGAAAGGAAGGAAACCTGCTGACATCTTGACTGCAGACTTCTAGTTTCCTCAACTATATGTGAATACATTTCTGTTATCTTGAACCACTCATTTGTGGTCATTTCTTATGGCAGCCCCAGGAAACTATTATGGACATACATCCTGGTTTGTTCAGGGCAGTCCCAGTCCCAGTTTACCCCTAATCTCATATTGTAATTACTAATGGTTTTATCTATTTACTCTAAAAAATATCCCAGTTTGGACAATACATGATGGAATCATGTCAGCTTTTAGGGAGGTGTAAACAGTAAAGGAAGCAGTTTTCAGCTAATGAAATAAAGTGCATGGAATGTTTACTAAAAAGTTTGAGTATCTATGGGGTTATATTTAATACGAAATGAAGTTCCAGAGGAATTGTGCAGTTTTGAAAGGGAGAGAGATGGTCGGCAGTTGGATCAGCAGATGCCAGCATCGCGCAGTGCAATTAGGATAACATGGGGAAAGGTATATAGTTTTCACAGGAACGGGATGCATGGTGGGTTTATCATTGATAAATGCAGGTCCCTGATGTCAGGAGTAGGATTCTCTGGTCTTAGGAAGTAGCCTATCCAGCACATTTGCTATTCAGGGAGTTAGACTCTAGATGAACAGAACAGCAAATCAGTATTTCAATAGAGGCCAGAATTCTTGACTGGAAGTGCTATAGAAGGAGTACTTTTGATGGTGCTGTTGAAGGAGGTGGAGGCCAGCTGGGTGGGCCAGCATCAAACTACTTTGAACTAAGGATGTTTCTCTTTAATGAAGAAGAGAAGACTTGAAATGGCATAATAAATATCTAAAAATATTCAAAGGCATCTTACATGGAAGAGGCTTCAAAAAGAAAACCGGAATCAATTTAGAAAAACTATAAGTATAAAGAGTTTTGACTAATATGAAGAATTTTATATTAGAATTCAGAGTCAAGCAATGGGGTAAACTGCTCCCAGATTTAGTAAACTTTCCACTACATGGAGAGTTTTTTTTTTTCAGGTGGCCACATCAACAAATATTGTGAAAGAGTTGGTTGAGATATATATAAACACTTGAAGAAGGGGTAATGGACAAGATAAGTGCAGCATTCCTAAAAGAAGTAAGTAAAACTGTCAGAAAAAGCATATGGATAGAACCACGAAACAAGGAGGGTATTTTTGTTGAGCCAAAAATCTGGAGGAGCAACATGGAGGATGAGAAACAACTGGTCAGCATGGTTAATAGAGATGCACTTGTGTGGAACTTCAGGTCACAGATGACCAGTGTTTGGGGATCTCTGAAGTACCCAGTAGAGTCTCTGAAAAGAAAGAACAACCTACCTTAGAACTAGTTCACATAAGATAATATAAATTAGAGCAGATCTCATCAGTTTAGCCTACAGTTTTGTCTAGCAGTGTTTAATCTTCTGCAGCATCAAGGGCAACCTCATCTTTTAAAAGTCTACTACATTTGAGTCATGGGGTCATCTTTTCCTCATTCTTCAAATATAATCTATTTTAAGTTTAAAAATACTACTTTAATGTATTTACTCAGATAGGTTTTAATTCCAGCTGTCCCTTCACATTGCACCCTGTTAGGCTGATGTCTTGAGCAAATAAAGAATATGTGCTCAATAATTATTTGGATTCTAAATCTGCCAAATAGAATTCAAAGTACCATATGTATTATAAAGTACTTGAGCTTTTGCTATTATATAATAGTAAATAGTTGAACTGTATGTGATAAATGACACAACTTTGCCCTTGTTCTATTAATTGATTTAATCTAGAGCCTTGTTTAGTAACTTGTTCTAATGAAAGTGTCATAATTTTTATTGATGAGTAAATCTTTGTTTATATTTAACTATGATTCAGAAAACAAGCCCTATATAAACTTTATTCATTCATTGATTTTCATTTGTCATTTATTCATTCAAAAATATCTTTCTGAGCATTAGTAATGTGCCAGGCAGTATTTTAAACACTGTGGTGAAAACAAACAAATAAATAAATAAACAGGTGCTCATTCCTATAATCCCAGCTACTCAGGAAACTGAGGGAGAATTGCTTGAGTCCAGGAGTTTGAGTTTGCAATGAGCTATGATTATGCCATTGCACTTCAGCTTGGTTGACAGGGAGAGGGACCCTGTCTGGAAAAAAAAAAAAAGAGGAGAAGGAAAGAGGAAGAATAGGAAAAGGAGGAAGAGGAAAAAGAAGAAGAAGAAAAAGAAGGGGAATGGGAAGAAGAAAAGGAAGAGGAGGAGGAGGAGGAAGAAGAAGAAGAAGTTGTTCTTCTGTGTGCTCATGGAGATGTCTTATGTTTTACATCCTAGTGAAGACAGACAGGCAATAAACATAAAAATAATTAAGACAATTTTAACTAGGAAAAAATTATTGATTGGATAAGGACTGGATGAATCTGTTTTACATTGAATGGTCCAAAAGTACCTCTTATAGAGGAGGACAGTACAGAGCTGAAACCTGATGATTAAGAAGCAAACATGTGATAGAGAATTGCAAATGCTAAAACCCTAAGGTGGGAGAAATGCTTTGTTTGAAAATAGAAAGGAATGATGTCAGATTAAAAAGCAGAGCCAGATTATAATATTCCTTTAGTTTTCTGTGTGTTCTGGATTTTGGTGGTCAGCAAAGGTATTGTATGTATATTTTGTCTAGATAATACTAATGTGTAGGACAAGTTTTAGAACTAATAAGGCATGTAAAACAATCATGAGGGATTCACTTCAGGAAGATCTGTGAACACTGTACTAAACATAAACCTGTATTACAGACAGGAACAGACTCCAGGTTTTGCCCCAGTGAGTACTCTTGCGTCGAGTTAAGCAGCCTGATCTCTTTGTCATTACGTAATCAGTCTGCACATATGTAAAGCAGCAAAATAAATGTTCCCAAATTATTCCACACTTTCACTTGAAATGAGTGCTTGTTTTAAGCTGAGCTTATTGCTAGAAGGGGCTCACTTTATCTTACAAAATTAAGGAAGACTGTTTACAAAGGTTTTTTGAAAAGTGGAGAATTAGTTTTATCCAGAGAATTGATTCAGCAGAAAGATCCCATCTAGGTTATTTATACGAAAAGCCCAGTTTCTCAAATGATGTTTGTCAATGCTTCACTTGCTTTTGTAGATGTAATAATCAGTATATAGTCATTTAAACTAGAACTATTTTATATTTGTTTCTTCATATTACCAAATAGATGAATTTTTTAAACGTTTGGTAGAAGTATAAATACATTTACGCATAGTTTTCAAATCATGAAATGTTTAGGAACCTCTAAATAATAACCTATACAATTTTATTTTCACATGTGATAATCTGTGTTTATAACTTTAGTGTCTGGATGACATAAAATAATTGTATAATGACAGAGAACTTAATATGAAATACAAACTGTTAGTATTTCCCATAATAGAGAGAAGCTATTTAGTTGGCATCTGCCATAGTCAGGGTTCTCTGGAGGGACAGAATAGAACAGATGTAGATATAAAGGGAAGTTTATTAAGGAGTATTGACTCACAGGGATCACAAGGTGAGGTCCCATGACAGGCCATCTATAAGCTGAAGAGCAAGGAAGCCAGTCTGTGTCCCAAAGCTGAAGAACTTGCAGTCCAATGTTCGAGGGCAGGAAGCATCCAGCATGGAAGAAAGATAGAAACCAGAAGAGTAAACCAGTCTAGTCTTTCCACGCTCTTCTGCCTGCTTTTAATCTGGCTGAGCTGGCAGCTGATTAAATTGTGCCCACCCAGATTGAGGGTGGGTCTGCCTTTCCCAGTCCACTGACTCAAATGTTCATCTACTTTGGCAAAACCCCCCCAGATACACCCAGCAACAATATTTTGCATCCTTCAATCAAGTTGACACTCAATATTAAGCATCAGAGGATCATAACATGACCATGCTACAATCTGAATGAATTCTCAGTTTTCATAAGGTTTTGAAACTTTCCTAAAGGAAATGCTCTTGAAACATACTTGGATGAAATGTATTTCATATTAACTCTTAGGATTTCTTTTCTTCCATTGGATTTATAAGCCAGCAAATCACCTAATAATTTTTTTCTCATTTTATGTATATTATTGTTAACATTTCAGCATAAAAATTTTGAAGTAGAGAGAATAGTAAAATGAACCTCTTCAGTTTCCACAATCAACAATGCCTTCCAAATGTTTTTTCATGTATATCTACACATACGTAACCTTCCCATCCTCCACTGAGTTATGCTGAAACAAATCGCAGTAATCATATGGTCGTATATGTAAAGTTAGCATTTTTCTTAAATTGTTGAAATTTGCAAACAGCGAATATTCAAGATAATATTATTCAACAATTTTCCTTGCGATGCTGCATTTTTTCTCATAATTTTTAGGATGTTTAGATAAGGATTAAAAAGTGAAATGTGTCTTCAATATCTTTTTCTGAGTTTAGTGAAGTATAAAGAGAAAACCCAAACAATTTTCCCTCTAGCATTAAACATTGCATTTTAATTAAAATCACACTGATAAAGTAATCAAAGTATATCCTAGCACAATGCTTCTGTTGAAGGTATGAAGCTTTACTGTTGATAAATTGCTATGTGGGCAATCCACTGCTAATAATTAAAAGTTAACTACATTTAAGAAAACAGTGATAAGAATTGGTAGTGCTTATATTTTAAGACATTGCATTGGATTTAAATGTTGCTTTAAAAAGTTTTTACTTTGTCTAACTAGGGGATATGTGCTTAAATAATTCTTAATGCTTTTTTTTAAATGCAATGCAATAATGTTACATATGTAGAGTTTTACTGTATCCTATGAATTTTCTTCTATAAACCTCAAAATAATGTCAGTAAGTAGCTTAGGGAAATGAAATGATTTTCCCAAACTCATGTAGTTGATAGGTGGAAGAGCTGGTGCAGTATTAACATACATGCAAATAATTGTTTTCCTTTTAAGTTCAATATCATACTGATGCTACAGATCTTTAAACAATAAAAAAGAATCCTTTGGAGGAGGAGAGGAGCTCTGATTTTTAGAGTTTCCAGTTTTTCTGCTCTGTTTTTTCCCCATCTTTGTGGTTTTATCTACCTTTGGTCTTTGGTGATGGTGACATACAGATGGGGTTTTGGTGTGGATGTCCTTTCCGTTTGTTAGTTTTTCTTCTAACAGTCAGGACCCTCAGCTGCAGGTCTGTTGGAGTTTGCTGGAGGTCCATTCCAGACCCTGTTTGCCTGGGTTATCAGCAGCGGAGGCTGCAGAACAGCGGATATTGGTGAGCAGCAAATATTGCTGCCTGATATAAATTCCTGGTGTGCCGCTAAGACCATTGGAAAAACACAGTATTAGGGTGGGAGTGACCCGATTTTCCAGGTGCCATCCGTTACCCCTTTCTTTGACTAGGAAAGGGAATTCCCTGACCCCTTGCACTTCCTGGGTGAGGCGATGCCTCGCCCTGCTTCGGCTCATGCTGGGTGCGCTGCACCCACTGTCCTGCACCCACTTTCCGACACTCCCCAGTGAGATGAGCCCAGTACCTCAGTTGGAAATGCAGAAATCACCTGTCTTCTGCTTCGCTCATGCTGGGAGCTCTAGACTGGAGCTGTTCCTATTCGGCCATCTGGGACACATTCAAAGCAGTGTGTAGAGGGAAATTTATAGTACTAAATGCCCACAAGAGAAAGCAGGAAAGATCTAAAATTGACACCCTAACATCACAATTAAAAGAACTAGAGAAGCAAGAGCAAACACATTCAAAACTAGCAGAAGGCAAGAAATAACTAAGATCAGAGCAGAACTGAAGGAAAGAGAGACACACAAAAAAAAAAACTTCAAAAAAATCAATGAATCCAGGAGCTGGTTTTTTGAAAAGATCAACAAAATTGATAGACTGCTAGCAAGACTAATAAAGAAGAAAAGAGAGAAGAATCAAATAGACACAATAAAAAATGATAAAGGGGATATCACTACCAATCCCACAGAAATACAAACTACCATCAGATAATACTATAAACACCTCTACACAAATAAACTAGAAAATCTACAAGAAATGGATAAATTCCTGGACACATACACCCTCCCAAGACTAAACCAGGAAGAAGTTGAATCTCAGAATAGACCAATAACAGGCTCTGAAATTGAGGCAATAATTACTAGCTTACCAACCAAAAAAAGTCCAGGACCAGACAGATTCACAGCCAAATTCTACCAGAGGTACAAGGAGGAGCTGGTACCGTTCCTTCTGAAACTATTCCAATCAATAGAAAAAGAGGGAATCCTCCCTAACTCATTTTATGAGGCCAGCATCATCCTGAAACCAAAGCCTGACAGAGAAACAACAAAAAAAGAGAATTTTAGACCAATATCCCTGATGAACATCGCTGCAAAAATCCTCAATAAAATACTGGCAAACCGAATCCAGCAGCACATCAAAAAGCTTATCCACCACGATCAAGTGGGCTTCATCCCTGGGATGCAAGGCTGGTTCAACATACGCAAATCAATAAACATAATCCAGCATATAAACAGAACCAACGACAAAAACCATATGATTATCTCAATAGATGCAGAAAAGACCTTTGACAAAATTCAACAAACTTCATGCTAAAAACTCTCAATAAATTAGGTATTGATGGGACGTTTCTCAAAATAGTAAGAGCTATCTATGACAAACCCACAGCCCATATCATACTGAATGGGCAAAAACTGGAAGCATTCCTTTGAAAACTGGCACAAGACAGGGATGCCCTCTTTCACCACTCCTATTCAACATAGTGTTGGAAGTTCTGGCCAGGGCAATCAGGCAGGAGGAGGAAATAAAGGGTATTCAATTAGGAAAAGAGGAAGTCAAATTGTCCCGGTTTGCAGATGACATGATTGTATATCTGGAAAACCCCATTGTCTCAGCCCAAAATCTCCTTAAGCTGATAGGCAACTTCAGCAAAGTCTCAGGATACAAAATCAATGTGCAAAAATCACAAGCATTCTTATACACAAATAACAGACAAACAGAGAGCCAAATCATGAGTGAACTCCCATTCAAATTGCTTCAAAGAGAATAAAATACCTAGGAATCCAACTTACAAGGGACGTGAAGGACCTCTTCAAGGAGAACTACAAACCACTGCTCAGTGAAATAAAAGAGGATACAAACAAATAGAAGAATATTTCATGCTCATGGGTAGGAAGAATCAATATCATAAAAATGGCCATACTGCCCAAGATAATTTATAGATTCAGTGCCATCCCCATCAAGCTACCAATGACTTTCTTCACAGAATTGGAAAAAAACTACTTTAAAGTTCATATGGAACCAAAAAAGAGACCGCACTGCCAAGTCAATCCTAAGCCAAAAAAACAAAGCTGGAGGCATCACGCTCCTTGACTTGAAACTGTACTACAAGGCTACAGTAACCAAAACAGCATGGTACTGGTGCCAAAACAGAGATATAGACCAATGGAACAGAACAGAGCTGTCAGAAATAATGCCGCATGTCTACAACCATCTGATCTTTGAAAAACCTGACAAAAACAAGAGATGGGGAAAGGATTCCCTATTTAATAAATGGTGCTGGGAAAACTGGCTAACCACATGCACAAAGCTGAAACTGGATCCTTTCCTTACACCTTATACAAAAATTAATTCAAGATGGATTAAAGACTTAAATGTTAGACCTGAAACCATAAAAACCCTAGAAGAAAACCTAGACAATACCATTCAGGACATAGTCATGGGCAAGGACTTCACGTCTAAAACACCAAAAGCAATGGCAACAAAAGCCAAAATTGACAAATGGGATCTAATTAAACTGAAGAGCTTCTACAGAGCAAAAGAAACTACCATAGAGTGACCAGGCAACCTACAGAATGGGAGAAAATTGTTGCAATCTACTCATCTGACAGAGGGCTAATATCCAGAATCTACAATGAACTCAAATACATTTACAAGAAAAAAACAAACAACCCCACCAAAAAGTGGGAGAAGGATATGAAAAGACACTTCTCAAAAGAAGATATTTATGCAGCCAGAAGACACATGAAAAAATGCTCATCATCACTGGCCATCAGAGAAATGCAAATCAAAACCACAATGAGATACCATCTCACACCAGTTAGAATGGCGATCATTCAAAAGTCAGGAGACAACAAGTGCTGGAGAGCATGTGGAGAAATAGGAACACTTTTACACTGTTGGTGGGACTGTAAACTAGTTCAACCATTGTGGAAGTCAGTGTGGCAATTCCTTAGGGATCTAGAACTAGAAATATCATTTGACCCAGCCATCCCATTACTGGGTATATACCCAAATGATTATAAACCATGCTGGTATAAAGACACATGCACACGTATGTTTATCACGGCACTATTCACAATAGCAAAGACTTGGAACCAAGCCAAATGTCTAACAATGATAGACTGGATTAAGAAAATGTGGCACATATACATCATGGAATACTATGCAGCCATAAAAATGATGAGTTCATGTCCTTTGTAGAGACATGGATGAAGCTGGAAACCATCATTTTCAGCAAACTATCGCAAGGACAAAAAAAACCGAACACCGCAGGTTCTCACTCATAGGTGGGAACTGAACGATGAGAACACATGGACACAGGAAGGGGAACATCACACACCAGGGCCTGTTGTGGGGTGGGGGGAGGGGGGAGGGATAGCATTAGGAGATACACCTAATGTTAAATGACGAGTTAATGGGTGCAGCACACCAACATGGCACATGTATACATATGTAAGAAACCTGCACATTGTGCACATGTACCCTAAAACTTAAAGTATAAAAAAAAAAAAAGAATCCAACACTCTTTAAGCTTTAACTGTTTCCCAGGGACAAGACTTTTCTGAGTAGTTTGCTATGATCATGCATGGTGGTGTCTTTGTGCTAAAACAATTCACGAAACCCACTATTCTGCAAGAATTATGGGATTCCTTTTTAAATTTTGCAAATGGATTCCTGTAGCACTATCTTTTATGGAATTCCAAAGTCAGAACTGCCTGAGTGGCAGCTCATTTTTATTTATAGTTACTTAACTAACACAAATTCCAGACACTAGACTTAGTGAAACATGTAGACACAAATAACTTTTTCCTAATTGGCCACCACAAAGTCACCTCTTAATCAATTCTCAATTTCACATTGCAGACTCAAAAATATCTTCCCACAAAATCTTAGTATTTTGCTTTCACTAGTATGTTCCCATATCATCTCCAATTTCAGTAATATGAGTGTTTTGGGAAATCATTGCCCTGTTATTTCATAAGTGTTCTAAATTTTCTTGGGTCAAATTTCAGAAAATTGATACTATGATATTCAGTTACGAGCTTGCAATTTAATGTTCCAGACCATGGTTTCAGAAGCTTCCAATCACTGACCAATTATTATAAAATAACCCATAGTCATGCATGAGGTTTTTCTTTATTTCTTATTTTTCATTTCTATAATCTTCCTCATTTTTATGAGCCTTTGAGGCTATTGGAAGCCATAAGAAAAAAGTGTACTCAAATAGTTATACACACACACACACACACACTAGGTCCAATGAAATTTGATTTTTAAAAAAAATCTAAAATAGCTCCAGAGTTTCCCAAAATGCTACTTTGGACTTGAACACAAATAATGTCAGCTTCTTATTTTACATATTGCAAAAGACCTGCAATGACATGCCCTGCCTACACTGTAGACAAACAAGGATCATTGCTCCTTAATTTTGATAAACGTCACAAATTGATTTTGAATAATAGCCTTTTTAGATTAATATTACAATTAGTTGACATTCCCTGTCACACACATCAACTGACAGCACAGAAAATATGTCAAGGAACATTCAGAGCACCTGGAAGAAGGCAAACTTAGATCCTAAAAATAGTTACAGGTAACCCAACAAGAGTCATGAAAATGCAATATAGAATTGTAGGAAGCTGAAGGGCTTTTGAGCACTGCTGTTTCAATTTATAGATGGCTGAACTGAGGCTCCATAACCTAGATAACTTGTGCCAGGAAACAACCTGAGACATCTTACCTGGTTTAATGTCATAATGTAGTTTAGTATCATAGAAAATACTCAAATCTAACATTATTTATTGTTTGTAAATTCTTTTTTCTTTTTTATTTTTGTGGGTACATAGTAGGTGTATATATTTGTTGCATATATGAGATGATTTGACACAGACAGGCAATGCTTAATAACCACATCACTGGAAATAGGGTATCCATTCCCTCAAGCACTCATTCTTTGCGTGGCAACCAATCCAGTTATACTCTTTCAGTTACTATAAAATGTACAATTAAGTTATTATTGACTATAGTCACCTTGTTGTGCCATCAAATACTAGGTCTTATTCATTCTTTCTATTTTTTGTACTTATTAACAATCCCCAACTTGCCCTAAGCCCCCCCAACTCCAGACATACTACCCTTCCCATCCTCTGGTAACCATGATTCTACTGTCTATCTCCATGAATTCAATTGTTTTGATTTTTAGATCCCACAAATAAGTGAGAACATGCAATGTTTGTCATTCTGTGCCTGGCTTATTTCACTTAACCTAATGATCTCTAGTTCCATCCATATTGTTGCAAGTGACAGGATCTCATTATTTTTTCTGGCTGAAGAATACTCCATGGTATATATGTACCACACTTTCTTCATCCACTCATCTGTTGATGGACAAATAGGTTACTTCCAAATCTTGGCTATTGTGAACAGTGCTGCAAAAAACATGGGAGTGCAGATCACTCTCTTTGATATACTGAGTTCCTTTCTTTTGGGTATACAACCAGCAGTGGGATTGCTAGATCATATGGTAGCTCAGTTTTTAGTTTTCTGAGGAACTTCAAAACTGTTCTCCGAAGTGGTTATGCTAATTTACATTCCCATCAACGGTGGATGGGGGTTCCCTTTTCTCCACATCCTTGCCAGCATTTGTTCCCACCTTTCTTTTGGATATAAGCCATTATACCTGGAGTCAGATGATATCTTATTACAGTTTTGATTTGCATTTCTCCAATGATCAGTAATGTTGAGCACATTTTCATATGCCTGTTTGCCATTTGTATGTCTTCTTTTGAGAAATGTCTATTCAAATATTTTGCCCATTTTAAAAATTGGATTATTGGATTTTTTTTCCTATAGAGTTATTTAAGCTCCTTATATATTCCGGTTATTAATCCTTTGTCAGACAAGTAGTTTACAAGTATTTTCTCCCATTCTGTAGGTTGTCTCTTCACTTCATTGTTTCCTTTGCTGTGCAAAGCTTTTTAACTTTATGTGACACCATTTGCGCATTTTTGTTTTGGTGGCCTGTGCTCGTGGGGTATTGCTCAAGAAATTTTTGCCCAGACCAATGTCCTGAAGACTTTCCCCAAAGTTTTCTTGTAGTAGTTTCATATTGTGAGGTCTTAAAGTCTTTAATACATTTTGATTTGATTTTTGTATATGGGAACATATAGGGGTCTAGTTTCATTTTTCTGCATATGAATATCCAGTTTTCCAAGCACCATTTATTGAGACTGTTTTTTTTTCCCCCAGTGTATGTTCTTGGCATCTTTGTTGAAAATGAGTTCACAAAGGTGTGTGGGTGTGTGGATTCCTTTCTGGGTTCTCAATTCTGTTCCATTGGTCTATGTGTCTGTTTTTATGCCAGTACGATGCTGTTTTGGCTACTAGAGCTCTGTAGTATATAATCTGAAGTTGGGTAATGTGATCCCACCAATTTTGTCCTTTTGGCTTAGGATAGATATTAAGCTATTTTGGGTCTTTTGTGGTTCCATATAAATTTTAGGATTTTTTTTTCTATTTCTGTGAAAAATGTCATTGGTATTTTGATAAGGAGTCCATTGAATCTGTAGATTACTTTGGGCAGTATAGACATTTTAACAATATTGATTCATCCAATCAATGAACATGAAATATCTTTCCATTTTTTTTGTTGTCCTCTTCAACTTCTTTCATCAATGTTTTATAGTTTTCATTATAGAGATATTTCAGTTCCTTGGTTAATTCCTCAGTATTTAATTTTAATTGTAAATGGGATTACCTTTTAATTTCTGTTTTAGACTTTACTGTTGGCATATAGAAATGCTACTAATTTTTATATGTTGATTTTACATTCTTAAACTTTACTGTATTTGTTTATCAGTTCTAATAGATTTTTTTTGGTGGAGTCTTTATGTTTTTCTAAATATAAGATTAAACCGTCTGCAAACAAGAATAATTTGACTTCTCCCTTTCCAGCATGGATGCCCTTTATTTCTTTCTCTTGTCTAATTGATCTAGGTAGAACCACAAGTCCTATGTTGAATAACAGTGGTGAAAGTGGCCATCCTTGTCATGTTCCAGATCTTAAAGGAAAGGCTTTCAGTTTTCTCCCATTGAGTATAATACCAGCTGTGAGTCTTTCATATATGGCTTTAATTGTGTTGAGGTATGTTCCTTCTATATAGTTTTTTGAGTTTTTATATAAAGGAATATTGAATTTTATTAAGAGCTTTTCAGCATCAATGGAAATGTTTTTTTTTTTCATATGCTTGTTGGCTGCATGCATACCTTAAAATAATAAGAGCCATCTATGACAAACCCATAGCCAACATCATACTGAAAGGGCAAAAGTTGAAAGCATTCCCCTTGAAAACTGGCACAAGACAAGGATGCCCTCTCTCACCATGCCAATTCAGCATAGTATTGGAAGTCCTAGCCAGAGCAATCAAGCAAGAGAAAGAAATAAAAGGCATCCACATAGGAAGAGAGGGAGTCAAACTATTCCTGTTTGCAGATGACATGATTCTATATCTAGAAAACGACACAGTCTCAGCCCCAGAGCTCCTTAAGCTGATAAACAACTTCAGCTAAGTTTCAGGATACAAAATAAATGTACAGAAATCACTAGCATTCCTATACACCAACAACAGTCAAGACAAGAGCCAAATCAGGAATGCAATCCCATTCACAACTGCCACAAAAAGAATAAAAATACCTAGGAATACAGCTAACCAGGGAGGTGAAAGATCTCTACAATAAGAAATACAAAACACTGCTCAAAGAAATCAGAGAGGACACAAACAAATGAAAAAACATTCCATGCTCATGCATAGGAAGAATCAACATTGTTAAAATGGCCATATTGCCCAAAGCAATTTGTAGATTCAATTCTATTCCTATCAAATTACCAATGATGTTCTTCACAGAAGTAGAAAAGACTATTTTAAAACTCATACAGAACCAAAAAAGAGCCCTAATAACCAAGGAAATCCCAAACAAAAAGAAGAAAGTTGGAGGCATCACTTTATCAGACTTCAAACTGTACTACAGTAACCAAAACAGCATGGTACCGATACAAAACCAGACACATAGACCAGTGGAACAGAATTAAGAGCCCAGAAATAAGGCCACACACCTACAACTATCTGATCTTCAACAAAGCTCACAAAAACAAGCAATGGGGAATATACTTCCTATTCAATATATGGTGCTGGGATAACTAGCTAGCCATATGCAGAAGATTGAAACTGGACCCCTTCCTTACTCCATAGAAAAAAATTAACTCAAGATGGATTAAAGACTTAAATGTACAACCCCAAACCAAAAAAAAAAAAACCCTAGAAGACAATCTAGGCAATACCATTCTAGACATAGGACCTGGCAAAGATTTTATGACAAAGATAACAAAAGCAATTGCAACAACAGCAAAAATTGACAAATGGGATCTAATTTAACTAAAGAGCTTCTGCACAGCAAAATAAACTATTGATAGACAACCTACAGAATGGGAGAAAAATTTTGCAAACTATGCATCTGACACAAGTCTAATGTCCAGCATCTATAAGGACCTTAAACAAATTCACATGAAAATAAACCAAGTAACCCCATTAAAAAGTGGGCAAAGGACAAGAAGAGACTTTTGTTTGTTTGTTTTTGTGTTTTTTTTTTTTTTTTTTTTTTTTTTTTTTTTGGAGACAGAGTCTCACTCTGTTGCCAGGCTGGAGTCCAGTGGCAGGATCTCGGCTCACTACAACTTCCACCTCCTGGGTTCAAGTGACTCTCCTGCCTCAGCCTCTGGAGTAGCTGGGATTACAGGCACACGCCACCATGCTTGGCTAATTTTTGTATTTTTAGTAGAGACAGAGTTTCGCCCTGTTAGCCAGAATGGTCTCAATCTCCCGACCTTGTGATCTGCCCACCTTAGCCTCCCAAAGTGCTGGGATTACAGGTGTGAGCCCCCATGCCTGGCCAAGAAGAGACATTTTTATTGATCTTTTGGCTTTTTTCTTTTTCATTTCAAATTTATTTATTTCTGCTCTGAACTTGACTATTTCTTTTCTTCTAATTTTTTGTTTGGGTTGCTCTTGCTTTTGTAGTTCTTTAAAATACATTGTAAGATTATTTATTGGAAGTTCTTCTTCTTTTTTGATGTAGGATTTCATAGTTATAAAATTCCCTCTTAGTACTGCTTTTGCTGTATCCCTTAGGTTTTGGTGTGCTATGTTTCCATTATCATTGGTTTCAAGAAATGTTTCAATTTCCTTCTTAATTTCTTCATTGACACACTGGTTATTCAGAAGCATATTGTTTAATTCCCATGTATTTGTATAGCTTCCAAAATTCCTTGTTATTGCTCTCTAGTTTTACTCCACTGTGATCAGAGAAGGTATTATTTCAATTTTTTGGAATGCCTTAGACTTATTTTGTGACCTAGCATATGGTCTATCCTTGAGAATGATCCAGGTGCTGCAGTAAAGAAAGTGCATTCTGTAGCCACTGGATGGAATGTTCTTTAAGTAGCTATTATTTCCATTTGGTCTATAGTGCAGATAAAGTCCAATGTTTCCTTCTTGATTTTCTGTCTAGATGATCTGTTCAATGCTAAACGTGGGGTGTTGAAGTCTCCAGTTATTTTATTGGGACCTCTCTCTTTAGCTCTAATAATATTTGCTTTATGTATATCTGGGTGCTCCAGTGTTGGGTGCATATATATTTAAAATGCTTATCTTACTGAATTGACCCTTTTATCATTATGTAGTGACCTCTGTCTCTTCTTATGGTTTTTGTCTTGAAATATATTTTGTCTGATATAAGCATAGCTACTCCTGCTCTTTTTCTGGTATTCCATTGGCATGGAATATCTTTTTCCATACTTTTATATTCAGTCTATGTGTGTCTTTATAGGTAAAGTGTGTTTCTTGCACACAACAGATCACTGGGTCTTGTTTTTTAATCCATTCAGCCATTCTGTGGCTTTTGATTGGAGAGGTTAGCCTATTTACATTCATTGTTGTTGTTAATAAGTAAAGACTTACTCCTGCCATTTTGTTCTTTGTTTTCTGGTTGTTTTATGGTCTCTTCTTTCTTTCCTTGCTGTCTTCCTTTTAGTGAAGGTGATTTTGACTGGTGATGTGAATGTTTCTCATTTTTTATTTTTAATGTACCTGTTACATGTTTTTTGGTTTGAGGTTACCATGAGGCTTGCAAATACCATTATTTTAAGCTGTTAACAACTTAACACTGTATAAACACAAGCAAAAAGAAAACAAAAACTTGTAAGCCTTAACTTCCTCACCTGACTTTTAAACATTTTGTTGTTTCTATTTATGTTGTATTGTGCTGTCTATATCTCAAAAATTTATTGTAATTATTATTTTTGATTGGTTCATTGTTTAGTCTTTCTTCTTGGAATAAGAGTAGTTTTCACACTACCCTTACAGTGTTACAATATTCTCTTTTTCTGTATACTTACTATTATCAGTGAGTGCAGGCTTATTTTGCAGCTGCAGGCGATTACTTATTGCTCATAAACATCCTTTTCTTTCTGATTGAAGTACTCCCTTTAGCATTTCTTGTATATCAGGTCTGGTGTTGATGAAATCCCTCAGCTTTTATTTGTCTAGGAAAGTCTTTATTTTTCCTTCATGTTTGAAGGATATTTTGGCCAGGTATACTATTCTAGGGTAAATGGTTTTTTGTTTTGTTTTTGTTTTTTTTTTTCCTTCAGCACTTTTGATATATCATGCCACTCTGTCCTGGCCAGTAAGGTTTCCACTGAGAAGTGTGCTGCCGGATGTACTGAAGCTCCACTGTATGTTTTTTGTTTCTTTTCTCTTGCTGCTTTTAGGATTGTTTCTTTATCCCTGACCTTTGGAGTTTGATTATTAAATGCCTTAAGGTAATCTTCTTTGGGTTAAATCTGCTTGGTATTCTATAACCTTCTTGTACTTGGATATTGATATCTTCCTACAGATTTGGGAAGTTCTGTTATTATCCATTTTAATAAACTTTCCACCCCTATCTCTTTCTCTTCTCACTGGATTACCAGGCAGAGACCCTTGTTCTCTTTCCTTACTTTGCCCCAAACAAATGGGGTCTCTCTCTGTCCTGAGCCATCAGAAGCTGAGAGTTAAGTGACATAAGCACTCCTGTGGTCACCACTTCTATGTCTGTGCTGGGTCAGACCTGAAGTAAGCAAAGCCCTGGATCTTATCCAAGGCCTGCTGTAACCACTCCCTGGCCATTACCTATTTTCACTTAAGGCCCTGGGGCTCTATACTCACTAAGTAGCAAAGCCAGCCAGGCCTGTATTCTTTCCTTCAGAGTGGCAAGTTCCCCAAGCCCTGGGCAGGTCCAGAGGTGCTGTCCAGGAGCCAGAGACTAGACTAGAGTCAGAAACCTTAGAAGTATACCTGGTATGCTATTGTACTGTGGCTGAGCTGGCGCTCAAACCAGAAGACACAGTCCTTCCCTCTCTTCCCTCCTCTTTCCAAAGGCAGAGGAGCTTCACCTTGTGGCCATCACCACCACAGGCCCATGGACGGTACTGCCAGACTACTGCCAATTTTCCCTTAAAGCATGAGGGTTGTTTCGTCAGCTTGTGGTGAATGCTGCTTGGCCTGGAACCCACCCTTTAGGGCAGTGGGCTCCCCTCTGCCCAGAGCAGGTCCAGAAATGCCATCCAAGGGCCAAGTCCTAGAATTTGGGACCCAAAGAGCTTGCTTGGTATTTTACTCCCTGTGGCTGAGCTGGTACCTAAGGTGCAAGACAAAGTCTCTAACTCTTCCTTCTGTTTTTCTCAAGCAGAAGGAGTCTCCTCCTGCAGCCACCCCAGCGGGAATTGCTGAGCCTCCTCTGAAGCCAGGAAATGTCAGGTCTCACCCAAGGCCTTCGACATAGTACCTGGGTATCACTGCTGGTTATTCAGGGTCTAAGGGCCCTTCAGTTAGCAGGTGATGAATGCTGCCAGGACTGGGTCCTTCCCTTCAAGACAGTAGGTTCCCTTCTGGCCCAGGGGGATGTGTCTAGTAATGTCATACAAGATTTAGGGCTGGGAAGGGGGCCTCCTAATACTGACCAGTGTCCTATCCTGATGTGGCTGAGCTACTATCCATGTTTAAGACAAATGTCCTTCCCACTCTTCCCTCTTCTATCCTCAAGCAGAAAGCAGGGGCATCTCTTTTTACAGCTGTGAGCTGTGCATCCTGCGGTTATGGGAGTGGTGATGGCAGCACTCTTTTGGCTGTCCTGGCTGATGTCTCAGCACGCCCTCCCCCCAACCCCTGTCTACTGTCTCTGTGCCCAGTTCAGCACTAGGACTCTCCTAAAAGTTGCAGTCCTTGTGGCCTACTCTGCCTTTCAAGTTTATTTGCAGCCCCAGAGCACTTTAGCCCATGGTGGTGTGGTTTGTGGGACGTCAAGTTCCCACCTCTGTGATTGGTGATTCCACTCTGGCTAGGGCTGGTTTAAATGCTCCCTTCATGGGTGGGCATCAGCTAAGTTTGTTCTGGTTTTCCTTCCTGTTATAGCAGAACAGCACTGAGTTTAATGCCTCCCATTTGCTGCACTCTCCCTCTCCGAGACCACAGAAATACTCTGCACCATGCCACTGCTGCTATGGGTGGGGGAGGGATGGCATCAGCGATTCGAGACTGTTTTTTCTACCTCTTCAGTGTCTCTCTCAGTGATATGAAGTTAAAAACCAGATACTGTGAGTGCTTACCTGATTTTGAGGTCTTATGAAGGCGCTTTTTGTATGTAGGTGTTAAATTGCTGCCCTTGCAAGAGGGAATGATCAGTGCAGCCTTCTATTCTACCATCTTGCTCAGCCTCCTCCTCAAATCTAACATTATTGATGCTCAAAGAAAATTAAGTACAAAATCTATTCATTATTTACCATGTGCTATGAATACTATTCTATCTTTATCTTATTTACATTCTCAATTTTGTCATTTTATTTTTCTTTATTAATAAGAGTAAGGCCATATAAAATGGCCTTTTATTGAGCAGCTATCATACATGAGACATTTAATACATTATTTTAAATTTTTACAAATATGCCACAAGGTAGGCGTATTTGTTAATTAAATACAGCCAAACATGGATATCTGCAATTAAAGTCAGAGGTGGAAAAGCCATAGTATGGAAAGACCGTCGGTATAATTAAATCTGTAAAAGTGTATGACTCATACCAATCACCGGGTGAATTACAGTTATAGGATAGAATTTAAGTGTCATAAACCTTGATCATTCAAAAATAGTAATATGATTAATATAAATTATGAGAAAAATGGGGGAAACAGGAAAATGGAAGTGAGCTCATTGCCTCATTTTTTTCTATTTTGGAGAAAATAGAGTGAGTTAGATACTTTATATTTCATACTTGAGGGATAATAGATTCCAATTAATATTTATAAGTCAAGAAATAGATATTTATGTGTACTATTTAAAATGAGATAATTATTCAAAGCCATGCATGTTATTTAAAATAGGGAAGAACACAAGATGATGGATATGGTGGATTGATTTGCTCAACGTTTATTTTTAAATGCCTCCCTAGATTGCAGAGAAAAAACAGCTAAAATCGTCATTTCCCAGACTTCCATGTACGAGGGTTTCAGGTGTGTTTTAGGATCTACTAAACGTATGCATTCACTGAGAAATGTGGAAGTGAGTAAGAAGGAGGTGGAGTATGAAGCATCCATTTTCAGATGGAGATCACAGTGGAAGTAATGTGGCCCAGGAAAAACCACTGGCCACAGTGGGAATGGCAGTTTTCCAGACTGTGACAAAGTGAGTGCCATGGTCATATCTTTGTGTTTCAGTATTTCTCTGCAGAAATCATCACAGGTTTCTCAATCACAATCATAGATGAGTGCAATCCTAGGAGCAAAGAACTCTGCCCAAATCCTGCTCTTCCAACCCTACCAACAATTTCACAAACCATTGACCTAGCTGGTAGTAAATCCCCTTCTATTTGAACTATCTAGAGTGGTTTCTGCAGTCTGTAGCTGTAGCCTAGCATTATCTCTCTCTCTGTCACACACAGACACACACGCACACACATCTTATAGAGGAAAAGATAGTTACAAAGAAAAACATAAAATAAAATGAAGGGCTTAAGATTAAGAAGAGTATTTATAGGTAAATGGGATATAAATTCACCTTATATCACATTAAATTTTTAAAAGTATATAGAAAAAGATGCAATCATAACAAGTTGGCTCTAAAAGTACAAGTGAAGATATATCTTGAGAGATGCAAACAAAGAAATCAACAGTTGACAATACAGGCATCAGGCAAGGTTAAATATTATTGCAAAATATAAATAACTTGGATAAATACTGTCATTTAAAAATGATGGAAAGTGAATGCCACAATGAATTTTTGAGCATGAGATAATATAGAACCAAAATACAAGTACTAAAAATTGCTGTAAGTACAAAAACAAATTGATTGAAATAAATAGTAGCAAGAAACTTTTATTTTGTTTCTCTCTAGACCAAGGGTCAGGAAACTTTTCCATAAAAGGCCAGATAGTGAAGGTTTTAGACTTTGATGTCCATACAGTTTCTGTCACAGACATGCAACTCTATCAGAGATATTATATAAACAAACGCTTATATCTGGCTACCAATAAACCTTTACAAAAACAGGCTTCAGGTGTGTTCCCCTACTGTTTATAGTCTGCCAACTCCTGTTCTAAACCACAATTGATCACCTAAGTAAACACAGAGCTGAACAAAATAACACAGTAAGAGTTATCTAATTGATGTAAATTGACTATAATTTCATATAAACAGAGAAAGTACTTTCTTTCAAGTTCTGTGGAAGATTTACAAAAATTAACAATCAGTAGCAGTGGAGGGCTTTCTAGCCTCATGTTTTTTTCATTTGTTGAGTGCTTTCTGTGTGTTCGAAATCAAACCATTTACATGCATCAACTCATTTGATCCTCATAACAGCCTCATGAAATAGGCACAATTATCTTCATCCCCATCTTACAGGAAGGAACCACGAGGGTAGTTTTAAAAACAATGATTCTATCTTGTTTCCCAATATTCTTATATTTCACCCAAACAGGTTTGCAATGTATAGGTTTTCTGTCTCCATACCTTTATCCTTGCTGTTCACTGCAAAAAGAACCTTTATCGCATTTCCACCATCAAATTCCAGTCTTTATCCAAGGTCCAGCTCAAGTGTGACCTCTTTTATTAAACTTCCCTCTTTCTTTTTATCAGATGAAAGAAGCCTCTATCCTTCCTTGTGCACTCAGAGGCCTTTGTTCTCTATTTGCAAGCATGTTGCCCTTTATTGCTCGTTATCCATCTGTGTTCCTTCTCCTTTTTCTGCAAACCACTGGATGGGTAAACTTAGTTAACTTTTCTTTATAAGTAGAAGGAGTACACTATAAAAAAATGATAAAAGCTTGTATATATATATATATATATATATATATATATATTACATTAACCAGTAACACAGCTGTTTATTGTCATTATCAAATATTATATATTCTACATAATTGTATGTGTGATACTTTTATTGGACTGGCAGCGCAGTAGGTTTGTTTATACTGATATCACCTCAAACATGTGAGTAATATGTTGCTCTATCACATTACAATGGCTTTGACCTCACTAGGTAAAAGGAATTTTCCAGCTACATTACAATGTTATGGGACTTCCATCAGCTATACAGTCTATCATTGACCAAAATGTCATTATAAGGCATAGAGCTGTGTGCGTGTGTGTTGTGTGTGTGTGATGATAGTTTTTCCTCCAGGAATTTTTGACTCTCCTATATAAATATCACAATACTGCCTTTTGACAGTCCAGTAATTGTGTTTGTAATTATTTACATTGGAAAGAAGAATATGGTAGAAGGGGGACCCAGGAAGTTACATGTGACAGCTGGATTAAGTAGCACAGGACAATCTTAGATTGGATTTCCTCTGGGACCACAACTCCCTTTGGGGACTTTTCTCATCAGAGCTTCAAGCATCCAGCTCCAGAGCCATGATGATCACACCCAAGAGTTAGTGTTCCTGTAGCATCTGTAAACTGTAACTAACTCACATAGTTTCTCTGTGAGGCAGCCTCTCCAGGAAATATGAAAATCTTTCTGTAAATAATTTCCACAGTCAGGCGTCATCAATACTTTTTGTAACAGATGCACCGACTAAATTTAATTTGAGGGAAAAGTGAGGATTCATTGAATTCAGTAAACAGTTTATGACTCAGTAAGAGGTTTTTACAAAGCTACCCAAAGTTTCTTTAAGAGAAGATTTCCTTGCTGTATTTTTCTGGACTCATGAAGTAAGCAGTTCTTCTATCATGAAAGAAAGTTAAGTAAAATATTTGCTTATTGTTTTGTTGGTGGTGGTGGCAGCTAGTGTTCCTGGCCTGCAGGCTGGCTATACCATACCTCCCATTTCCCCTTATCATTCGTTATTTGCACCAAACAGTAAGAAATCTTGTAAGGATGCACATTTAAAACTAAAAATAAGAGCTAAAGAGAAAACTCACTATTCCCTATTTTCAAATATGGAGACAAATCTCTGGTAAATTGCGAGTTGTTTAATAAGCTTTCAAGAATCTCCATACTGGAGTTGAGCTCTGATGAGTGGGTCAGAACAGGTCTACTCAATTGAAGGGGTTTCAGTGAGTTGTTCTTTTGATTTTTTTTTCCAAAGCAAAGGAAAGTACTTCATAAGCATTAGCTCACTCATCTTCTCACCTACATGACATATGCTTGATTTTTTTAAAAACCAATATCTTTCCTGACTTTGTAGAGAAAGGTGAAACGTAAGTATTGCTTTTCCATAAGGAGAACTGTCTTGACCACACGATGGCCCATGAGGGAGCTGATATGCCTCTGGGTCTATAAAAACAAGAACAGAAAACTTTGTTTTCCTCTAGTGAGTAATATACCAGAGGTGGAGATACATATGAAATTTCCCTTTAGTCTTGCAGCACACTGACTAGTAAGTTCTATACAGACAGCTGTAGGGTAAGGACTGAGCTAAAATATATTTTAGGAGAATCCAATGAGAACTTGTGAGGAGAAGCGTGTGTGCACAGTGGGAACAAGGACACACGTCTTTGTGTTCATCTGTAGAATGCAATGAAACAGGAAGGGATCGGGGTCATTCCAGGACGACTGGTAGGTTACAGCTTGCATTCTAACTCTGGCCAGTGGAAACTTGATGCTTTGTAAGAGTATGACGAGGACACTGCAGCTGCAGCCAGCCTCAATAGTAACAGCAACAGCTGCCTTCGGAGCAAGACAGAGGAGTCAACACAAAAGCTTCTCTGGATTTTCCCTACCACTTATTTTAAAGATAAGTGAAGGAGATTGGTCCAGGTCACACAGCTAGCAAAATCTGGGTTATCTGGATCCTAGTCTTGCATTCTTCCAAATTATACCCTTGAAAGTAAGAAATCTATATATAAAAAAGTAATAGGTTAACTATATTTACAAACAAAATATACCAATTGTACTTCCATAGAACAGGACTTCATAAAGCAAGGAATGATCTGCTCTCTTTTGACCATATAGAATAACAAGAGCACAGTGATAATAATTATGATAATAGTATTAGTAATAATAACAAGGACAGTGAATACAAATACTATCATCATTCGCAATGACAGAGCAACTAATGATATTAATAACAACGAGAAAAATTTACTAAGTGTTGCTTGCCATTAGAGTTCTAAGTTTGAACATATGTTACTGTAATAACCAAGATGAATAAATAATAATATGTTAAATGCTGAGCAGAAAATTCAGGCAAGGAGGGGGCAGTGCACGTGTGTGTGTGTGTTTGTGTGTTTAGGTGTGAAGTCAATGTTACCAATTTAGAAAGGGTGTCCTGGGCAGCCTTGATTTATCATTTTGAAATAAGCATTTATTGGGAAACAATGAAGAACAAGATACTAATTCTTCAAGAATGATTAAAACATAGTTCATACCCTCAAGGAGATCACAGTCATTTGGACTAAAGACACAACATCAAAATCTCCATCTGATCTGCTTGATGGAGAGTTTATGAGGTGCGGCTAGGAACAGGTAGACCAGAGCACCTAACTGTGATATTGGGGATGGGAGGCAGGGTTAGAGGAAGGCTATGAAGTAAAGATGGACCAAGATGGACTTTACCTCAGGAATGAGATATGCACAAGGAAGCAGAAAGTCATTTCCAGCAGAGAAAATAGCATGCATTAAGACATGTAAGCATGAAAAAGCTAGGTTTTCTGGAAATGACAAGAAGGTCAACATGGCAAAACACTGAGTGGTAGGGGGAGAAAACAGTGGAAAGTGAGGTAGGAAAGGTGTGGTGGAACCAAATCATGACTCGTGATAATATTTAGAATTTTCTGAACACATAATTATATTGATATCTAAGTGCTGTACATGTATCAGCTCATTTAACCTTTTCAATATCCATATGACTTTGGTATCATTGATTATCCCCTTTTTACAGATGAGGAAAGTGAGGCACAGGGTCACTTTTGGCAAGGGGCAGGTCCTGGATTTAAGTGAAGACTAGCTGGCTCCAGAGCCCCACTGTGTCTTCACGTGCCATGCTGAGTCCCCATAGAATCCCTGCAATCAAACATTTAGTTTCAAAGAAGCCACAGTGTGGAGAAATGACTTTGGACATGAAGCTAGAATCCTGGGTGTATTAGTCTGTTCTCATGCTGCTAATAAAGACATACCCGAGACTGGGTAATTTAGAGAGGAAAGAGGTTTAATTGACTCACAGTTCCACATGCTGGGGAGGCCTCACAATCATGGTGGAAGATGAAGGAAGAGCAAAGGGACTTCTTACATGGCACTGGGCAAGAGAGAATGAGAACTAAGCGAAAGGGGTTTCCCCTTATAAAATCATCAGATACCGTGAGACTTACTACCATGAGAATATTGTGCAGGAAACCACCCGGATGATTCAATGATCTCCCACGGGGTCCCTCACACACATGTGGGAATTATGTGAGCCACAATTCAAGATGAGAGATTTGGGTGGGGATAAGCCATACCATACCACTGGGTCATGGCATTTGCTTTTGGATCACATACAGGAAGCTTTGTGGTACTTAGGTTCACTCTCTATAAAACAGAAGGATGCTGAGGTTCTTTCTAGTCTACGATTGTGGGTTATACAACTCCCATGTTAAAAGTCTCACTTGTTTGTGACTTCAAAATAAAGAAATTACTTTCTTCCATCCTTTACTAATATGGCATGAACTCTACATGGCAAAATTATGAGAATATACCCTGCTTTCTAGGTACCTTGCACTCTACCCATGGTCGCCTCTGAGTTTCTCTTCTCTGTGGCTGCATCTGGTTTTCAGTCTACTAAGGTGGTCATAGTTCAGCTGACCCCAGTGCTACACTGTCCTCTGCTGGAGACAGCCCCATAGTTCTGCCCTTGCCTCAGAGAGGAGGCTTTGTTTTCCCTATTCTCTGTAGCAGAGCAAAGGTCAATGTGTGGCTTTTGAAGACATCTTACTGAAGATTTAGGGATAAGTAGAGTATACCATGGAGAGTGGCCTTCATGGACTAACGGAGCCCAAACCAGTCCCTGAGTTGGCCTCTGGGCCTTCAACACAGCTGAGAACCTCTTGACCCTGGACTTGGAGTCATCTGTTTCCTGTTACCCCTGGGTCATAGGATATTTTTTTATTGGAACTCGACTGTGTAATTTTGGGGGTTTTTACTCAATATAATGTTTATGATGGGAAGCTCATCTCACCATTTTTGACGATCCTTGAATATAATCTTAAGTTCAAACTACACCCCAAATACAATATATGTAGTTCAAAAGTTAACAGTTTAATCTTTACTTCATCTCCAATTCTTCTGCATTAAATGTCAATTTCTTCTACATGAGTAAAGTTATTTGAAATCTATTGAAATAACTTTAAAATTATTTTCAGCAGTATTTTTCTTCACTTGTGCCTCATTCATTTTAAAACTATTCCTGGTTCAAAATAACCTGGAAAAAATAACAAGAGAACCTTATGTGGTACATCCAAGTCAATCAGTCATGGTAACGCCACCTATTCTCCTCTGTCCAGCCTGCTGCAGATGCATTGTTGTGTGTCAGTGACATTTGCATCTTTGAAAAATTCCCAGAGATTGGTGGACTATATTACCGGACCTTGGCTGAAACCCTTTGGTCCAACATGAGCTGAGAATGTGCTTTGTATTTTGTTGCTTTGGGCTTGGTTGGAAATACATGATTCGTGGTTTGAGAAAATAAATATGTAAGTAAAACAGAGGCGTAGTTTGACCTTGTCCTGAGAGTAGAGGTTTAAGAAAACAGAGATTTAGCAGGAGAAGAATAAGGGAAAGAAAACAATTATGGTGCCAGTTTGTTGAACCTTTCTCTGATTCACACCAAATAAACCATCTACTGTGTAGTACTGTCAGGCCTTTGTCAGTGTGCAGATGACTCAAACACCCGAGCTCAGAGCAAGCAAACACTCAAAGCTACAAGTGCATTCAATGAGTTCTCACTGAATATCTTTTGTATGATAGACCCTGTGTGATTGCTGAGAAAACTACGGTAAGAAAAAGAGTCTTGTTTTCTGCCCTCATGGAATTAGAGTCCAGTTTGAGAAGTAGACTTAAACAAAATGACATACAGATGTATAATATACCTAGAACTTAATTTATACAATTTGGTGCCTGTCAGAGAAAGACACCATCCCATGTTTAGATCACAGAAAGATGCTGTAATTCTAAAGAGAGAATTTAAATTTAATTGTTCTTATTAACTATTGAGTACACAAATGCAAATAAGGAAAAATGGATGTGGTATCTGAGAAAGCCAAAGTAGCACAGAGGACATTCGCTTATGTGGATTAGGTTTAAATGCAGGTACAAAAGAGGAAAAGGGAAGTCCATATCCAAGAATGAATACACAGGAGTGTTGTGATACTCTGAGTTCACTCTCAGCAATGTTAAAATCTGGAATGAACTAAGACTTGAAAATAATGGCAGAAGCTAAAAGAGCTTTATTATAACTATGTTTTCAATAAAATTAATTAAAAAGGAGAAACCTCTGTTTTGAACAGATGGTCTACTGCTAGAAGATGATAAAAAGATGAAAAAACAATTGTACTTTTCTCTACCTAAGAGAAAAAAATCTTCCCATTGGAAACAATAAAGTAATAAAATAGAATAAAGAAAAGAGCAATAAAAGGCAAAACTATCTAGATATTTTAGATGAATTTATAGCAATAGGCTAATTGCATTTCAAACCATATTTGCTGGAAATATTATGTCAAATGGAATAATGAAATGAATGGAAAAATATAAGCAAGTTCTCTCCCTATTTTGTAAAAGAGGAAAGGAAATTTTCTAAAAAATAACTCATTTTAACATCAGGCAAAATTCTGATATAAATCACCCATGATCTTCAGATGAATTGTGGGTATTAAGAATATGTTGGTCATCGGGGCATTAATATTGGTTCAGCAAAAACAAGTTATGTCAAAATTACCGTGTTATTTTTTATTATCGTTATGGTACTGGTAGATCAAATAAAAAGATTAGCAATATCTTTATTAAATACAAGTAAGGAAAAAAATTTTAAAGAAGGAAAGAACAGAAGAAAAAGAGGTGAGAGAAAGAGAGGAAGGAACTAAACCTATTCTTTGTGGCTCCAAAGACAGAAATGAAACTAATTAGTAAAAGTTACTATGAGGGACACATTGGATAAATGAAGAGAGAAGGAACAAGCATGTTGGTTTTGACTCCTTACCGATTGTCTTACTAGACAATGGTGTACATTAATTATTTCAATCAACCAGCCCCAACAGTTTCATGAGGTAGGCATTTCATCTTCCTTTTGTAGAAGAATGATTTGAAGCCTTAAAAATTTGCCATACATGCTCAAGTTTACGTGCCAGAATGGGATAGAACCAAGATAAATAGTCATGTCTCTCCAACGCTGAAGGACCGGCATTTCACACTTCGTCACCGTGCCTCAGGGTAAGGAAGAGTCTTCCCACCATAGGAGATGGCCACCAGTGGAATGGTCTGCTCTCCAATGAAGGGCACCTGCTGAGAGCATTTTACCTGAAAGATGACCTCTCTGAGATAAGAAAGAGGGGCTGTAAAAACTGGGTAAGGAACTGAAAATGCTGTAAAAGAACCCTCCCAACTCTCAGGTACTCTATGATTCTGCCTTTCTAAAGCGTGTTAGCTTGCTTGCTGTCATAACCCTTCCAGAATATTTACATTTTTCAAGATTAATTTGTTAAGCAAAAGAAGTGATAAAATTTTAGTAGAGATATTTTGAGGAAGAAAAATCTCATCAGTAAATTACACCCTGTAGGCAGCTGCCTACATTGCCTTCGTTAAGAAACGCGTGTTTTGATTCCAGCTCTGTTGTGTTACTCTGTGTGACTAATGGCAACTTGCCATATGTCTATTTATGTACTTTTCTCATTATGTTTGTTACTGACTTCACAAGAATAAGGATAAACTAATAATTTAATTTGCAACTTTAAAAACAAGTTTCAGTGCACAATAGGCTTTTTAACCTTTCTCCCTACTTATGGAATATTACTTAATATGTAAACCTATACCATCAATTCCATGCATAATATATAAGCAGTCAGGACATAAGTTGCTGAGTTACTGAAGCACAAAGAAATAAAATCTCCTAAAAGAAAGAAATCTCCTAAAAGAAAGACAAATAAAAAGTCTATAAAAGTCATACTGCCACTTCTGGTGTGTCTTAAAAATCTTTTATTTTTTAAATTACCTGTGAATTACACTTCTTCTCACCTCTTTTTGTATGAAAATAATAGTTAATTTGAAAATGAACTTTATATGTTTGCCTTTTTCTCAGCCAACTCATTGGCTCTCTGCTACCCTATTAATTATATTTGCCTAAGCCTTTCTTGTTTGTGGTTACTACGCTTCTATTCTCTTTTATAGTCAGAAGATGGGATGAATATACTGTTGGAGAAAATACTTCTAGAAACCAAAAAGAAAATTTGAATTATCCTAATTGGAATCTAACTGGGATCTAAAAAGGTTCATATTCTACTCCAATTTGAAATCCATACTTAGTAAGAGAATTCTGATCCCAAGAAGAAAGTGGCATCACTTCCCCTCTTTTTTCATATCCTGAAATGAGGGAAGGGGACCTAAGATTTATTGACACTGGAAAATAAAACCATGCAACCCTAAGCGCTGCTAGGCACCTTGCATGCATGATCATACTTAATCATCACAATAACCCCTTGACAGATGAGGACATCAAGGTGGAAAGAAGTTAGGTTACTTGCCACAATAACAAATCTAATCAGTGGTGAAGTCATAATCTGAAGTCTACATTAGAACCCAAAATCAGCATCTTCTTTACTGCACCACTCAAAGAAGTTTTCATTACTCAGAACTTAACTATATTTAATCCACGGATTGGGTAATACACATTTTTTTTTCCTTTCAAAAAGCCAGTAAGATGGAGGTAGGAAATCGGATTCTCAGTTAAGGCAAAAGCAGTAGGGCCATTGAAACTCAGCAGACAAAACTGGCTCCAGTGCTACATCTGTTGGTGTTAACAATAATGAAAGGGTAGGCAAGACCATCTTGGTTCAGAAAATTACTAGAGGTGGATCATGGCAAAGAGTTGAGGTGGTATTTCCTTATCGGGAGTCACATGAGAAGCTCTCAGGTGGTGAGGTCACAGATACAAGCCCAGGGAAAAAAGACTGACAGGCAAATTAATGCAGGGCTCTGGCTACTTAACGGAGGCCCAGACCAGGTCGCAGGCGATGAACAGGGAAAGGAAATGAAAGGAGACAAGGAGGGTTGTTACTTTACTAGCATGAGAAGTTACCAGTTCCACAGTGTGGTAGACGGAAGGAGAGCTTTGGGGGAAGGATTCAGGAATGTGGCCCACTTCTAAGGCATATCATTATAAAGACTTGAGGTCAAGGTGGAGATAAACCTTGCATGTAGGGGCAGAGTTGGGGGGAAGGATAAGTGGGGGAACATTAGTTCTAAAATCAGAGATGAGACCAAAATAAAATCTATTTCAAATCACCCTAGGAAATCCTTTAAATCACCCATAATATACAGTGATTCTCATACTCTATAAATCTGAGACTCACTAAGCTAGATTAAAAGATGTGAACAAAACATTCATCAATTTGGCCCAGACAAAAGTATTCTTGCTTGCTTTAGGATTTACTCAACTTGTTCTAATTTTAACCTTCTGTTGCTTTAAAATATGGTAATGGGTTTGTTGGTTGTTGAAGGAATTGAATGTGATTGTGGTGTTACATCTTTTCTTATATTAAAATCTTTAATTCTAAATTCAATATGTCACATACATTACCACATTAACACATCAAGACTGGAAACTGATGATTGGAACAGAGACAAATGTGTTGGTGAGTTGTGGGGAGCTGTCAGGGGACTTATGGACTATAGCTGTCCTATAGTCTATAACGAGCCAGCTGAAGATGGACAGAACAGGAACAATGAGAAGGTACATAGAAGATGCAGATGCTGGGTCAAATTGGTGGTGATAAAATCTGGTCATTATCTCTTTGCAGCAAGTAGGGGATCTTTCATGGTTTGGGCAAAAATTTTCTGAATCACAAAGAAGTCCCATGTAACAATCGTGAGATGTATCATTCTACATATATTCATTCTCTGATAATTATGTCATGTCTATCAATTTCTCACCATAGGCATATATAAAAAATAAGATGATAAAGTAATGACATTAGGTGAGTTAATTAGCATACTAAAATATGCACGGTCCAAACGAACATAATGACTTGAGAGATAATGTACAAGTTGTAAAAAAAAAAATGAAAAAGAAGATTATATTTTATTAGAGAAACACTTAGTTATTAACCAAAAATATCATAGTGGTTGATATGATCAATATTTGGTCCAGAAGGATTTCAGTTAAGAAAAAAATCAATCTTCTCTCAAAGATTAAAGATATAGCATTAACTAGGATAGTTCATAAATACCTGAAGTCATTTTCAAAAGTGATCATTGGAAACAGTGCTCCAAGAGGGAATAATTTTACAGAACCGGGAAGGAAATCCTACTCCCTTTCTTGAGAAACAAATATTATGATTTTATTGAATACTGGTATAATACCAACTAGCAAACTTTCCAAAAGCTTTCTCAGATTAAACCGTAAGTGAATTACTTTCTCTCCTCCATTCTAGTCCTGCTGCAGGATTTTGAATGCTGAGAACACTAGAGCTCCAACTTCTAGGAGTGGTTTGGTCTCAATGGCTGAGTCAAATCACCACCCCTGTCCAACTACAATGGGCAGACAAGGATGAACATGTTCTTTCCACTCTGTTTTTTGTGGTCTTCTCCATTCTCTTTGCACCATTCTTCATTATGTCCTCTTCTATCTGCCATTGTAAATGAGATTGCTTCCTTTTCTGAATTTCCTCATTGTTTATACTTTTACCTTATTTTACTTTGCATTGGATGTGAATTTTACTATCTTTTCCTACTTGATCGTCTATCTTTGAGGGCAGGATCCCTGGCTAATAACAATAGCCATCATGTTTTGAGTGGTCACTATGTGCTAGTCATAGTGCAAAGCAAATCACTGGAATTATTTACCTTCATCCTCATAACAAGCCAATGAGATGGGTGTTACTATTATCCCCTTTCACATGGGGAAACTGATGATTGGTTAATGATCTTATCCAAGTCTACACAGCTGGTCACAAAGAATGGGGACTGGAACTCAGGATGTCTGTTTGGAATAAATGCACAAATGACAGAAAATATTCCTCTCTCCTGACCTCGCCTTAGGGGAACATTCTGAATATATTAAATAATAAAATGTGGTTACTGTAGAAATCTACCTATCCCTGCTTTTATGAACAATTTTGGCCAGAAAAAAAACTATGTGATAATAGAACATGTACAGAATTTGAATTTTGTCTGAGGCAAAGAGACGCCTTTCATGGTTAAACTGAGCATTTCATAAAAATATTTTGTTTCCGATTTTTAGGTATTTTAAATAAATCTTTTAAAGAATTCAGTCCTTTGCACACAATGCCGCATTCAAATATTCAAATATTTCATTCTTGGTTCATTTCTTCCCTTCCTCTCTGATGATTCTTTGGGGTTTTGGCAATGTTGAAATTCTGGTTTAGCTTTGCTAATGCTCGCCTGGTAATATTTTTCTTTCCAATTTGCAAGCAGCAGCTGTGTGATGGTGTGTGTGCATGCTGACACCCTCCATTCCTACTTTATAGCTCTTGTTAGCATGCCAAAAGCTATGCATCATTCATGCAGAGTGATCCCATTCTGTACCCTGCCCCTCTGCACACACTTAAAACTAATTGAGTAAGTTATTTTAAGATAACGGCAATCATGGATTTGATGTTTATCAAATTCTTAAGATAAATCCTTAGAGATCCAAATGACATAATTCTTATTCCTGCTTAGACTTATCAAGGATCAAGTGAAAATACATTAAAATATGCTTTATACACTGCTTAGACCATTAGTACATTTTTCCAATTATATTTTTAAGTATATTAATACATTTAATATATTTATTTTATGATTTAAAAAAGATCTTAAATTTAGTACTTAGATATCACATTCATGATACTTCCTACTGTGCAATAGTGGCTAAGACCATAGCCTTCTGCATTTTTGAACATAAAAGCTCAGATCCTTACTCTGCCCAATTATAAACTGTAGGTCAAGCTACCTCTTTTTCTGAGGTCTCTGTTTTTCATCTAAAATAGAAGCATAGTAAGAGTTTGCATGAAATAATGAAGCCAAAGGGCGCAGAGCTCAGAGTGACTTAGTCCTCATCCTCCTACGTCTACACATCCCTTCCTAACCCATGGCATTAATCTCATTTGGCTTCTGTTGGCCCTAGCATTTATATCTGTTCCCCACGTTCAAGATTCACATATCCACCCCTTACTTGAGATCTCCACTATGATGTTGAATGGACATCTCAAACTAAATATCAAAACAGATCTATGATTTCTATCCTCCACTCCCTTCTGAGAATCCCCTGCAACCCCCAATCTGCTCTCTATCTTACCTTCCCCATCTCAGCAAATAACATCATTTACCTGTTGCTCAGACCCAACCCCTAAGAATTATCTGTAATTTCTCATTCTCCTTTTACTCCATCATTCAATTCACCAATAAATCCTTTGGGAACTACCTCTAAATTATATCCAGAATTTTGACCACTTCTTATTTTTCCTACTGCCAACATCTGTTTTCTTGGATAACTGAAACGGCCACATAACTGTTCTCTCTTCTCCTTCATCCCCAGCATGACTGTCATTCATTGTTCATATAGTATCTTCCCAAAACATAAATCAGATTACATCAGTACCCTGCTGAAGCTTCTTTGATAAATAGCAAGGAGAATAACATGGAAACTTCTAAACTCTTTCTTCTAGACTATGAGATCCTGCATCATCTAGCCTGTGTTTGCCTTTCCAACCTCATCTCCTTCAACACTCCCCATTGTTCTTTGAGTTCCTTGTTCACACTAATCTCATTTCCTTCTCAGCCTTCTTGCACTTGCTCTTCCTTTGGCTTGGAAGACTTAACCACTGAACTTCCCATTGTTGCTTTCTTCTCATTAATTCAGTGCCTGCTGCAAATGTAATTCCTTAGGATAGTGCTCACTGACCAACCTAGTTAATGTAGATCCTTCATCACTTATGACTGCCTTGCTTATTTTCTACATAACACTAATCATACATAAAGTTATATTCACTTGATTTGGTTCCAGGCTGTTAGCACTGGAGAAGCATCTGAAACAAACTTGGTGCCTAGAACATATTTGCTGACTAATTGACTGGACAGGGAAATCGAATAAGAGAAGGGAATTCTCCTAATTGCCCAGAGAGAGAAATAAACATATCTTTCAGAAAAGTTGTAAACAGTTTTGAAACCAGGTCTGTATTCAAATTCTTGCTCTAATTTTTGTTGTTTTGACCTTAGGAAGTACTAACCTTTCTAAGTCTTAGTTTCAACATCCATAATATGGTGATAATAAAACCCTTTCCAGTGAAAACTAAATAGTATGTGTATATGGTTTTTAGCACAGTGCCTGGCACATATCAATAAATAAGTATATAATAAGCAAATGCAAGTTTTATTACTATCACCATTATTGCAGTCATCATCCATAGGTGGGAATTGAACAATGAGAACACTTGGACACAGGAAGGGGAACATCACACACCAGGGCCTGTTGTGGGGTGGGGGGAGGAGGGAGGGATAGCATTAAGAGATATACCTAATGTAAATGACGAGTTAATGGGTGCAGCACTCAAACATGGCACATGTATACATATGTAACAAACCTGCGCGTTGTGCACATGTACCCTAGAACTTAAATTTAAAAACTATATATATATGTGTGTGTGTGTGTGTGTGTGTGTGTGTATGTATGTAATTCAGAGTATTACAGAGCACATGAGATGATTTGGAAAGGAAGTAATCAAAGCTCAAGAAAAAGTGTGTTTTTTAAACAATTGGTTATTTTAAACCTTAGAAGTAAGCAAAAAAGCATAACTTTCATAGGAAAATGATTGAAAATGTGCAAGAAAGTTAGTGTGAACTTTGGCACTTGAAAGAAGCCTATGCAATGATCTGCAAACCTGAAATAAGTCTATGCTCACGGAAGATTCAGTGGGGAGGCCTTCAGACATACGTCCCAAATGATACTGAGATATTTGAGAATATGCTGCTGAATCAGGTTCACACATTTAGCCAGAAAGATGACAACAAAGTAGTCTTTACTCATGTATACTTTTGGAAATACAAAACCCCCTGCTTGCCTTTTACTGTGAAAAGAGTAGGAGAAACTATTCTGAATGGGGCTTGGGTGAAGACTGTGAAGCACACCAACTGCACCATGGAACATTCAAAAACCAACTGCCGAGTCATTCTCACCACTGCTGTGAGGGGCCCTTTTCTCTCTCTCCATCCAGATACTATGTGACTCTTAATGTCAACAGGCAACAGGCAAAAAAAAAAAAAAAATCCCCAAGAAGAATATAGGGGTATTCGCTGGACCTCTCGGCCTCTGGTAGAAAGAAAATAGAAGAAAACTGCAGTGTCACTAAACAGAAGCTTAGAGAATGGCAAGCTCATCACTATGGCTTAGGCCAGTGATTATTAAGGAGAGAGATTCTATATTAAAGGCCTAAACAAACAGTATCAACATCGCATAGGCACTGGTTAGAAATGCAAATTCCTGAGCCTGCCCCAAATCTACTGAATCAGAAAGTCTGAGATCGGGACCCACCTGTCTGTGTACTAACAAACCCTGAAGGTAATTCTCATACATGTTCCAGTTTGAGAACAGCTAGGTTAGGCTGTAGCAGATAAATCTGACCACCACACCAGAACAATGGCACAAAGGAATTACACATCAATGCATATCTTGGCCTCCATGCAGCAGAGTGTGTGCAGGTACCGTATAAGAATGGGCCTGCCACAAAGCTCCTACAGAATCCTCTGTCCTATATGGTACAGCCTCATATCTTTTGCCCAGGTCACAGTGACAGAGACCACAGTACCTAAAACGGGCCCTGCAAGGGGAAGTAGTGAGCATCAGCTTCCCTCTCTCTGCTTCATTAGCAGTTTCAAAAGGGAAAGAAAACTGTAGGTTGGAAAAGAGTTATGTGGTGGAAACAGGAAGGATGTGAAACTATCAGCTCACAGCTATGAAGAAAGCAGCTGACATAGTTGACACCTGCCTCAGGGACAATTTCTGAGCACCCCCCCCCCCCCCCAAGAACTATGCTGGGAACAAAATTGTCTCAGGAAAGGCAAGGGTTTCATCAATTGCTCTGGTTGAGGTTGAGTTATTTACCTAAGGAAATAGCTTTCAAATGTTTCCCCAATTGTCCTATATACTGAGCTCAAGCATCTGCAACCTTCTTTCCACTCCTCCTTTTTACTGTCTTTTCCTTCTCCATCCACTTTTTTTGTTTCATTGCTCCTTCTCCCTCATCTTTCTCTTCTGATATAATGAAGCTGAATTTTAGGCAAAGAAAGTAAATGCTTGGTATTAAGTTATTCCATTTGTTGTTGCTAGGAGATGGCCTCAAAACCTTTTTCCCTTGGGGGGACTCAGGTGGTCCTACAACAGCGTGACCAGCAGGAATCAGTAGTGCTTATAAACACGATCTGACAGCTCTTCTTCTGTCATCAGGTGATGGCAGGAGCCAACAGGATGATTTGTTGTTCTCTGCTACCACATCTTCAGCTGTTTTTGTGGATGAAGAATGGAACGCCAAGAGTTGAAAGGGAAAATTATTACTGATATTTAAGGCACAAGGGGCAACCTCATGATATCCTTGAAACCACAAGAATCACTTCCTATGAGTTAACAGGAGAACATTGAATCGACTTGCAAGTTGCTTTTTAGATATGCTTTCTATCCTGTTAGTTGCATGGCCTATTGCAATGGCCCAGAATTAGCCTGCATATATCATAAAGGTGCCTCCAGTTGGCCATATATATATAGTATAGAATACATTTATTGATTATCTTCTGATGCTCTCATTCCCCTACTAGACTCTTCCAGGAAATGGTCCAAGTCTTGCTTATCTTTGAATCTTTAACTCAGTTCCTGGCAAACAGTAAATCTCGATTTGAATTCAATTGAAATTACAGGTAATCTAAGGTGAACTATGAAATAAACTTATAAGTAGTATTTTTCAAAGAAATTCTTAGTAACTAATTGCTTAAAGGCAAATGATTTGGCTTTTTCTTCATTTTTTGCCTTTTACTCTAGAGAGGCTGACACCTACCCTACCCAGCAAGCATAATGTTAATTTTCACTTCCTGTCTTTCCCTCATATTTTCACCCCTATAGAAGAGACTCTGTAAGGCATTTTATAATTAATTTGTTAATTGTCTATTTTATTGATAAAGTAATTTTGCAAAGAAGAATGCTTTATACATATTCTCAAATGTAAGGTAATCTATATAATCTTTTTACTGTTTGACTTTTTATGAGATCAGTAAGATGGTAGTAAAGAGGTAAATTTTTACACTGGTTATATTTAATCATAATCAAACCTCTATGACAAAAATGATATTGTGTATTATTTATTTTTTTTGCATCAGGAATTACTTCAAAATGTAGCAGATTAAAATAATAAATACTTATTGTCTCATACAGTTTCTGAGAGTCAGGGATCCAGGAATTAGATGAGTATTTCTGGTGTAGAGTTTCACATTAATATAGAATCAAGATGGTGGCCAAGACTGCAGTCATCTGAAGGCTTGACTGGGGCTGGAGAATCTGCTTCCCTAGAATGCTCATTCTCTGTCCCAAGAATGCTCACTCACTGTGGCTGGAAGCCTCAATTCTTTGCTGGATGTTGACCAAAGGCCCCAGTTTCTTACCATGTGGACCTTTGATGGTAAGAAAGGTCCTCATGACATGGTATCTAACTTCCCTGATGGCACATGATCAAAGAGAGAAGAAGTGAGAGACACACAGACAGACAGAGAGAGAAAAGCCCCAACCATAGTGCCTTTTATGATCCAGTCTTCAGAACTACACTGCCATTTCTGCCACATTTTATTCACTAAATATAAGTCACTAAGCACAGCCCATACTCAAAGGGAAATAATCAAGTTCCACCTGTTGAAAGGAGGCGTAGCTAAGAATATGTGCACATATTTTAACTCCACAACCATGGGTTTACAACTTTAACTGAACAAACACTTCTTTCAAAAAGAAACATTCTAACAAATGTAGTTTTTCATAATTACTTATATTCTCAAGACTACAATTCAACAGAAGACAGAATGATTACAACACACATCTCTGAATAATATAGAATGCTAGGTTTCTCTTAGTAATCAGACTTATCCAGAAAGTTAACTCTATTATGACAGGATTCAGAGTGATATAGATTTAACTTACATTAATGGTAATTGATGTGTAAATGTCAACAAGTGAAATGGCAAGTACAATGTCCTGGATATAGTAAGTAGGGTTTAAGTGAGAAATGAGTAGCTGAAGCAGTGAGTGGTGAAAAAGAGTAGTGATAAGTAAAAATGAGAACAGATCATTATAAGTGGTCAGATGATACAGATCTTGTAAGCTAGGTAAGGACTTGAAATATTACTTTATGAATGGTGGACCCTGAGTGGTTTGGGGCAAGGTGTGGCCTAATCTGATGTATTTTTAAAAATCCCTCTTGATGCTATGTGGAAAATTGACTATAATAGTTTAAATGGAGAAACAGGAAGGCAAGTTAGGAGACCATTGCAAAACTCAGGCTTGGACAAATGTACTAGTTGTATACTTACTAGCCTGCAGTGTAGGTAATTTAAATCTGACTACCTTTTCAAAGTGGAGCCAAAAAGATCTGTTGATGGAGTAGATGTGAGTTATAAGAAAAAGTAATGATAGTTTTGACCACAGACATTGAAATATTGGTGAATCCATTTCCTGGTATGGAGAAAATTATAGGCAGATCAGATTTGGAAAGGAAAAGCAAAAGGTTGTTCAGAATAAATTAAATTTGATATGCATAATAGAAATATTACCAGTTGAGATAAACTATGATGAAGAACCAACAATCCCAAAGTACCATTGGCTTAGTAAGACAATTTATTACTCACTCTTGCTTCAAATCCTCCAGGGTTGGCAGCAGGCCATACCCACTTCAGTCACTCAGAGAGCCAATCTGATGCAGGCTGTCTGTAGACACATGCTTCCCCAATAGACAGCAAAGACAGGAACAGGAATGTGGCCATTACACTGTGGCTCTTTAAGGTTTCTCACGTACATAACATAAAATACTTTCCTGGCTAACAACATGGGTATGAGGGTTCTGAGAAATGCAATTGCACCATGTACCAAAGGTAGGAGAGTATTTATGAACAACCTTAACAATCTCCAAAATATCTAAGCAGAGATGTTAATTAAGCTGATGGACACTTGAAATCTATCCAGGAGAGAGGTTGGACAGGAAATAAATATTTGTGATTGGTTGGCATGTAGACAATATTTAAACTTATGACACAGCTGACATCACCAAGGCAGTGAGATACTAGGATTGAGACCTCACAATATCCAGAAGTAGGAATAGGAATTCGGTGAGGAAGTTGGGTGAGGGGTGAAGTGGGAATAGAACCAAAAATATTCAGTATTTGCTTACAAATGCAGGTAACTTTCTATATTTGTTTGAAATAAAAAGTAGAGATTTTTGTCTGGTCATGTGTGTTTTCTCTGTTAAATAAGAAGCAGTTATCAGCTGAAAACAAGAATGAGGAGAATGTAGTGAAGCTTAAAGAAAAGAGAAAAGGTAAGTACTACTATTCATCTATAAGAGTGGCAGTATGACTTCCATGGGGAAATGGAGAGGAATTTTTAGGCAACACTGGAGGCGTATTTGAGGTTAGACATCATGAGTTTAAAAATCTGTCCACACAGGCCGGGCGCAATGGCTCACACCTGTAATCCCAGCACTTTGGGAGGCCAAGGTGGGTGGATCACCTGTGGTCAAGAGTTTGAGACCAGCCTGACCAACATGGCAAAACCTTGTCTCTACTAAAATACAAAAAAATTAGCCAGGCGTCGTGGTGCATGCCTATAATCCCAGCTACTCAGGAGGCTGAGGAAGAAGAATCTCTTGAACCCCGGAAGTGGAGGTTGCAGTGAGCTGCAGTGGAGTTCCACTGCACTCCAGCCTGCACGATGGAAGCGAGACTCCATCTCAAAAAAAAAAAAAAACCTCTCTCTGCAAATTAGCTATGTGATCTCACCATGATCACCTGCTAAGGTTCATGTGAAGAGTAAAGGCCATATATTTTTGTGTGGGTTTGTGTTTGCCAATACACTATGCAGGGAAAGGAAGAAGTAGTTGAGAGTATATATGAAAATGATTGTTACGACTGCCCATGGAACTTAAACTGAGTAAGCTGGGAAGTGAACATTTGAGGAGGGTGGGGAGGCAATGAAAAGTGGGGCAGGAGCAATAGTTTATGGAAAGATCCTGGAGAATTTGAGAAATCCTTAAAGTTGGGGCACTAAAGAAAGTTAGAAGCATAAGATGTAGTCATTATAGATTGGTAAGGTCTAGACTAAATCATGGGAGTGGATGTCTCAGAACGGAGGACAAGATCTTTGGAGGAAACTGTCAAAGACATGGAAGCCGATGTATTAGAGGAATCATTAGTGTAAAGGAGAATGTCAGTGTTGGGAGAGAAGAGCAACTGACAAGAGCACTCCAGGTTCAGTGGGTCCCTTCCTTAATCACAGGGATGGTGGTGCTCAGGCTGGAGGAAGCTTTATTCTCTTTTAAAGGGCAATGGCAATACACAGAGAGCAAGTACAGAGGAAAAGTTTTTCATCTTAACATTTGTTCTGATGAGACAACTATGGGATATCCAGTATGGAGGTGTCTCATAGGCAGTTAGATAAAAAGGACTGGAATTCAGAAGAGATAGTTATGACAGTGAAATATATTTGGATATCCGTAGCATAGAGATAGCTGTTGTAGTTATGAGGATGAATGAAGTCAATATGGGAAAATATAGAGAACTGGGTGGAGGAGGGGAGAACTAAAGGAAGAATGCTGAATGACATGAACATTTGAATGGTATGCAAAAGAAGAGAAAAAACTAACAAAAATGATCAGGGGTAGGAGAACTATCAAAAGAGAATAAAAATTAACACTTTGCTTTTTGGTAGATGATACAAAACTAAAAGGCTAAGGTTAAGTTTGAGAGGATAAGGAAACTTTTTAAAAAGTAAGTGAAAAGAAACTTGTTTTAAGTACTTAGGAATAACCAAATAATAAGTGGATAAATAATTTGAAAGAATCTCACCATCTTTCTTTTTTTTCTGAATTTTTCTTTACAAAAAGTTAATTAACCAAAAGCAAAAAAGATAAAGAAAGAGAGGTAAAGCAAAAAAGCTCAATTATCAGCCGATGGTAGGCAAGTGATAAGGCTGGCCTTTTCCCATCATTGTAGCCATGGCTTGTTCCACTTAGAGATGGGGTAGATTTCTGTATGGTGGTCTATCAATGCTGTGATGAATTTTATCAGATCATATCACTTTAGCAAACAATGATGTCACCATCTACAGCAGAGGACAGCACTTTAGTGTATGCTACCTTAAGATTCTTCTAGTTCTAGATACTTGAGGAATCGCCACACTGTCTTCCACAATGGTTGAAGAAATTTACATTCCCACCAACAGCATAAAAGCGTTCCTATTTTTCCACAACCTCTCCAGCATCTGTCATTTCCTGACTTTTTAATGATCACCATTCTAACTGGCATTAGATGGTATCTCATTGTGGTTTTGATTTGCATTTCTCTAATAACCAATGATGATGGACATTTTTTCACATGTCTCTTGGCTGCATAAATGTCTTCTTTTGAGAAGTGTCCATCAATGATAGACTGGATTAAGAAAATGTGGCACATATACACCATAGATTACTATGCAGCCATAGAAAAGGATGAGTTCACGTCCTTTGCAGGGACATGGATGAAGCTGGAAACCATCATTCTCAGCAAACTATCACAAGATCAGAAAACCAAACACCACATGTTCTCACTCATAAGTGGGAGTTGAACAGTGAGAACACATGGACACAGGAGGGGAACATCACACACCAGGGCCTGTGGCGGGTAGGGGGCGGCTGGGGGAGGGATAACATTAGGAGAAATACCTAATGTAGGTGACAGGTTGATGGGTGCAGCAAACCACCATGGCATGTGTATACCTATGTAACAAAACTGCACGTTCTGCGCAAGTAACCCAAAACTTAAAGTATAATAAAAAAAATTTTTTTAAAGAATCTTCACAAAAGAACTCTGAAATGTCAGCATGAGCAGATGATGAAGTATCATAGGAATCCATTTTTTGCTGCATTTCTTATTTAATAGAGAAAAGAAATTTCATATGCTGTAATATGTTTCCAATTGGAAATTAAAACCTGGTAGACTTAGTTTCAGTTGTGTGTACGAATGTATAAACATTGATGTATGACATTTTAATGAAGGTATACAGATACTGTTAGAGGTTAAGATGCTAAAAACAGCTTGTTCCAAGTTTGTAAGCCCCATATTTCTCAGGTTTCATATTTGTATCTTAAACTCTCACATATTTCAAGTTTACTAAAACTGTCCTCTTGGAATTCCTGTTAAGAGGTAGTTTTAGGTTACATAAACAAATATGGTTTTAATTTGTAGTCAACCTTAAAATATCTGGAAAAATCCTGTGAATTCTCCAGCAAGTCTCCAGACAACCACACTAGTTCAAGTTCAAGTTAGGATACTAATTATGCTAAATTTATTCTTAAAGTAAATAAGAAAACATGGCCTGAAAATTTATCATGTCTTTACCATCTAAACCATGGTAATTGCCTTTCCAATAAAAAGCATTAACTTTTATTGTTAATGTATTAAGATAACATCCTTAATGAAAGATTAATACCATACATTAAAATGTTAATATTAGTCAACACACGCACATGTAGAAACAATTCAGAGAGTCAGTGGCATTTATACTTGATAAGTATAATATTTCTTTAAGCATTATACTCAATGAAAAATATTTCTATTTTAAACTGGAAGGCAATGTTTTTAAGCATCTGAAAAAAACAAATGAACTCATTTTCATTAACAAATAGAAATTGAGCAATATTTCACTCCTTTTTTTTAATCACTGTTTTCTTTACTCAAGAGAATTATTTGACCCTAAATTTTGCTCAGTTTCTGAGTAGATTCTCAATATGTAAGCATTTTCCTTACAATTGAACTGATTTTTCAAGAGTAAATTTCTTGGAGTCTGCAGATTTTCATCTGCAAAGTCACAAGACACTCAATTCAGATTCCCTTTTTACTGAATTTTGATGAAAAACAAAACGTTTTTATGTGGAGACTTCAACTAAGCTATCTCTACAATACAGTTTTACTAAAAATTGTATTCTAGAGAACAATATTATTCTTGATTAACATATACAGCTGTCTGATTAGGCTGGTTTCTTAAAGTCAGGCTTCTCTTTGGTAAGAGACAGCAAGAGAGACATTTTCAGTGTATTGCACAGTTAAATTGGGTGGAAGGAGGATACACAAGCAGGAAACCCTAAATTTTGGATCAATATAATGACACAAAGGTAACACATGCACTTCTTTAGTAGTTCCAGGAATGCTCTGCTATTTATAGGGTGGAGTTGTAATTACTGCCCATTAACTTGAAGATCCTTACTTTGACCTGTTACTGGTTTAATGATGCTTGTTTGATCATATCCTCCACGCATCATGGCTAATCTTTGTCCTTCAAGTAGTTGACAGAGCTTTCCAGCAGCATTTCTCACTTTATAATGTATGTATCTGCTTTTATGTTTATCATCCTGCCAGCCTGTATTTCTTAAGAAGAAGTCTTAGCCATTTTGTATAACCAGTTCCTAACAGGGTTTACACTGAGAGGCATCTTCATAAATGCCTGTACAAGAGAATGTATTAATATAAACACAAATTGGGTGTATGTTTGAAAGACAGAAAGAAAGAGCATATACACACATACGCATAACACATACATGTATGTGCTCATAACATAATGATATGTACAAATACATTCATAACAGGATATCAAAATTCAAAACTTTCTGACTCAGTTAATGAGGCCTTAAGACAATAGCTACCAACAACTTCTATGCTAGACCAACTTAACAAGACATTCAAAAGAGTTTATAAAATAATTTTCTGATCATGGCCCCTTATAGTCACTTTAAGGCTATTAAAGAACTAAAGCAGAGGAGTACAAGGAGATGGAAACTAAGGAAAGTTTTATTTTGGAGACAGTTGTAAGGGTTTTGCATTCACAGCCTACCACCATTGGGAAGAATTAAAAGAACTTTTCTCTCATCTCACACATTGTGAGGAGGTCTTCAAAGACATCACTTGAGTATGTGGGATGTGTTGCCTGAAGTTTGAGGATGCACTGGATGGATGTCTGGTTTATGGTGAGATGATGGCTGAGGAGATATGTGGCATGGGAGCAGAAGAGTCCATGTGGAGAATGATTGTATCCGCACCAAGGACAGGTCAAGGACCATATGTACATCTCCACCAAGGACAGATCCATGAACCAGATGTGTAACTTGTAGGAGGAATGTCAGCTCAGGACTTCCTGCGCAGAATAAGAAGACCTCAGCAAAAATTGGCTTAATATTAAGAGTCAGGGGGTCTTAGGATGCCTGCTAAAGAAAGGGCACTATACATATCAAGAGCACAGAAGTCAGAGATGCCCAAGAGAGAAATCTCAAGGAGCCCACCAGCAAGGACAAGGTTCAGTTTAAACATCAATCATGGTCAAATAAATCCAATGCCAAATTCATGGTCAAGTAAAATCTGTTCTTGCCAGCCTTCAACCATGAAGGAGTTAGAGGCATCGAGATACTGGACAAGTAGGGTCAGGAGCAATATACAAGAACCTAGAAGAGAAACTTCTCATGCCCTCTTTCTGCCTTGCAGCAGTTCAACTCAAACAAGCTCTAGCTCAAAACAGGGTAAAAATTGAGCTTGCAATGAAGTTCAGAGTTTCAATTATCACCCTGGAATATATACATTAATTACTAAATTGAGGGTTTTTTCCTTTTTCTGTGACTGAAGTAACCAGAAGCTCTGATTTTCCAAGAGACCCCAAAAGTCATGGAACCACCCCAAAATTTTAAGAAACAATCCCCCAGGGTAGTTTTATTGGTAATAGGGGATAAATTATATTCTGGTTGTATCTTATGAGCCTTGATTGTTCAGTGTAAACTTTAGAAATGTGACTGCCACTCAGTTTAGAGGGAAAGGCATTCCTGTGTGGTAGTAGAATTTCGGAAATTTGCTTAAATTATTTCTACTCTAAGAAGCGGTACATAAATAAGTTTAATCTGGCCACAGGTCCTCTAAAGACAAACTACTATTGTGTTTGTGTGTGTATGTGTATAAGCTGCTACAGCATTATTAGGAACATCCACAGGATCTACATGTATGTTTATTAATAAATCAAATAATATGTAATTTATTTAAAAATAATAATTTAATTAAAAACTAAGTTCTTTAGAGGAAGAAGACATTCTGTAACCAAAATCTTGGTCCACTTCATTTTCAAAAAGTGATGGCTTTAAACGATTACAAAGTACTCACTACAGGAAAGATTTTGTAGGAAAAATATTCAGGCTTTCTTAGATGCTGAGCGCAAATTTCCTTATCACTGCTTATCATTCCATGCATTTTTCTTCATTCACACATTATCACTTAATGAAAGAAACATATAACTCCAAAACATTTGATATTAACAAAGTTGGTAATGCTAGGAGTTAAACAAATTCTTGAACACATGATTTTGTGATTTTTATTTCTTTGAAGTGATCACATACACACACACACACACACACATACACACTTCGCTGAAGAATGTACTAAAAAAAATTGTTTTAGTGTTTCTCAAAGTGTTTGTTAGCACTGACCGCTACATATCTTCCCTGGGGAAATAATTCTAATATATAATTTATTTTAAAACATGCTTCTACTGTTCTGTTTTTTAATTTAATCTTTCCATTATCAGCCATGTTGTAACATGCAATTCAACCCTCCTCCTGTGTTTTTCTATTACTTAAATTAACCTTATAAATTGCTTCATAAAATTTGTCATCTATGTGAACTTTCTCCAGCTCACCTCTATTTATCAAGGCCCCCTACCTCCCGCTTCCAAATGAAGTGCAAAACTGAAAAAAAGAGAAAGTATATACCCATAAGAAAATAGAAATATAGTTTAATCACAGAAGAATTCCCAACCTAAACAAATAGGTAAAATATTGGGAAAAGAGATTATCATGTTGTTAAAAGACTCATTCTAATTTCCTCGGGACTCAACATCCATGCAATATGAGACTATTTTTAAACATCTGGCAAGCTAATGCCTCTCAAATTTTTTTTTTTTTTTTTTTTTTTTTTGAGACAGAGTCTCACTCTGTCACCCAGGCTGGAGTGCAGTGGCATGATCTCGGCTCACTGCAAGCTCTGCCTCTCAGGTTTATGCCATTCTCCTGCCTCAGCCTCCCAAGTAGCTGGGACTATAGGCACCAGCCACGACGCCCAGCTAATTTTTTGTATTTTTAGTAGAAACGGGGTTTCACTGTGTTAGCCAGGGTGGTCTCGATCTCCTTCAAATATTTATTTTTTAAGTGTCCCCAGAGTATATTAAATCTCTTCGAGTTTAAAAAATTATTATTGCTCTATTTTTCCATCTATCTAATTGTATTGTTATTCTTGGTTGTTAAAAATGATATATGTTTGTTATATTAAAAAAGCTCAATATCACTGATCATCAGAGAAATGCAAATCAAAACCACAACGAGATACTATCTCACACCTGTCAGAAAGGCGATTATTAAAAAGTCAGGAAACAATAGAAACTGGCAAGGCTATGGAGAAATAGGAACGCTTTTACACTGTTGGTGGGAATGTAAATTAGTTCAGCCATTGTGGAAGACAGTGTGCCAATTCCTCAAGGATCTAAAACCAGAAATACCATTTGACCCAGCAATCCCATTACTGAGTATATAACCAAAGGAATATAAAGCATACTACTATAAAGACACATGCACAAGTATGTTTACTGCAGCAGTGTTCACAATAGCAAAGACTTGGAACCAACCAAAATGCCCACCAATGATAGACTGGATAAAGAAAATGTCGTCCATATACACCATGGAATACTATGCAGCCATAAAAAGGAATGAGATCACGTCCTTTGCAGGGACATGGATAAAGATGGAAGTCATCATCCTTAGCAAATTAACACAGGAACACAAACCAAACACCACATGTTCTCATAAGTGGGAGTTGAACATTGAGAACACGTGGACACAGAGAGGGGAACAACACACATCAGGGCCTGTTGGGGGTGAGGGGAGGGAACTTAGAGGACAGGTCAGTAGGTGCAGCAAACGACCATGGCACATGTATACCTATGTAACCAACTCGCATGTTCTGCACATGTATCCCCTTTTTTTTAGAAGAAATAATGATATATGTTGGTGAGGGAAAAATTACATATGCTTTGGCTGTATTTTATATATTCAGATAATAGTGCCAATGCCTAGTGTATAATGTTGTATTTGAATGATTTTTTTTGAATTCAAGGAAAATAAAAGTTTAATGAAGAAAATAAAAAGCTCCCCATCTCCAACATAAAAAGTAACTGCTGCTGCATTTTGGAGAATTACCTTCTCAGAATCACTTTGTGCATTTATTTATATGACACGTGTGTTTTATATCACATGTGAGAGTGAAATTTTATCAACTATATAAACACTTATTCTATTTACGCCATTTTAAAAATAATGTCACATTACAATGCAATTTTTTCAATCAACAAGATGTGAAGTCCAAGTCACTTATATTTATGAAACAGGGTTGGCCCTAGGCAAAATTGTAAAATAGACACAGATCTATTTAATTTTTTAGCCTCTCTTTTTGTCCTATCTCGGCTGCCACATTCATGTAAATCTACTGTCAGAAAAGAATCTAATGTGGACACTGTTTAGTTTTTGCTGTTAAAAAAAAATGTTATGCCAATACACTTTACAGGATAAACAATAAAATGCCTCTTTCATGCCTTCATTTTCTTGGGTCTTCAACACTTCTCATAGCCCATCTTTTTTTTTTTTTTTTTTTTACTTCAAATTGCACACAATTAGTGTTTCTTACCTGTTAGTCTTTAGAGATGAGAATATCAATTTTTTTGAGCCCATGAACTTTTTAAGAAGAGTGTCATTTTAAAAATCACATGCTGGGCCAGGCATGGTGGCTCACGCCTGTAATTCTAGCACTTTGGGAGGCTGAGGCAGGCAGATCACCTGAGGTCAGGAGTTTGAGACCAGCCTGGCCAACATGGTGAAACCCCATCTCTACTAAAAATAATAATAATAATAATAATAATAATAATAATAACAATAATAATAATAATAATTAGCTGGGCATGGTGGCAGGTGCCTGTAATCCCAGCTACTTGGGAGGCTGAGGCAGGAGACTCACTTAAACTTGGAAGACAGAGGTTGCAGTGAGCCAAGATCATGCCATTGCACTCCAGCCTGGGCAAACACAGCAAAACTCCATCTAAAAAAAACAAAAAAATCACATGCCGATATGCCTCACAGCCATTAAAAGCAAAGAGATTGTACATAGGTCATTTATACCTGAAATTGAGTAGTTATTTTATGTGACCTTGGATATTCATATTTTAGGCTAATTATGGTGGGATTGTCTCAAACTACCATTGGCCATCCAGTTAAAGGAATGTCAGACAGGGTAGACTCTTCTCTATTCTCAGGATACTCAGTACACACATTACTGCAGAACTATTATATTCCATGATTGCTCCATTTTGGTGTTTTTCTCCTTTATTTAGCATACCAGACTGGGTGTGTTGTTTGCCAACGCACAGCAGAAAGCCAAACACCAAAGCATGGGGGTTTTGCAGCAAGAAAAGTTTATTGTGAGCTGAGTGGCAAGGAGATAGGAGGAAACACTCAAATCTGTCTCCCCAAGCTGGGGGTTGGGGCAGGTTTTATAACAGTGGGTGATGAGGCATAATCTGATTGGATATTGCCATTGGGTGATACCAGGAGGCATACTCTGACTAGATCCTGCCAACAGGTGACTCCAGGGCTCAATCTGATTGGTCCTTATAACCCACCACATAGTGTCTACTTCCTAAATCAGTCCCATTCCTGGGTCTGAGCACATAGGTTCCACTTGTGGTTTGCATACTTGGCTCAGCTGAGCATTCTCAGCTTAGAAGAACTTCTTTCTGATGGGCCGTGGCAACTGAAAAGCAACTCAAACCTTTGTTGCATAAAAGTTGAACCACAGTGATCTGATGCTCTACGATGGCAGAAATAGTGCCTTAGTTATCTCTGCTTCTCAGCACCTAACAGAATGCCAGGCTCACAGTTCATACCAAAAATGTCTTCATTAAATTGATGAAATCACCTCCCATAAGGTAGTCGTATAAGGCTAGTTTTCTCCAATGAAATACTTATTTTCTCTCACTTATTTTCAATCTAGATTTCTGTGGAAAACACGCTTCTGTGCTGTACCTTCCATTGAGGATACAGATATACTCCTTTTGGCAAAGAGATAGCATGATGAGCTAGACAGAATTCTGCAACAATTTGAAAGATGATAAATATTCACGGAAAGAAAGAAAAGCAATCCAGGAACAGAGGAAAGTGTGCTGTGATTAAAGTCAAAGCCAAAGGTGGTTTAAGGTGACCTCCAGGAAAACATGAGCACTCAAAGAGAGGAAATTGATCTTTTCTGTACTGAAGCTAAAAAATCAAAGGGAACTACAAGAAGTTAGATGATTTGAGGCCATGGCAATCCTGAAATAATCATCAAGATACAATTCTGCAACAGAAGAAAGAAGTGTAGCATTGATTCTTTTGCACCTTAATTAGCATCAGTGGGACTGATTCAGGTAAGGTATCTGTAGCATTTAACCAAAAGAAATTTATCTGTAACTAAAATATTTTCACAAAAATGAAGAGTAGAAGAATGGTGTTAAGAAATGCAAAACAAAAAGCTTGAACATTTCCACGTGGAAATTGGTTAGCCCCCAAATTATCCCACAACTCACAAGGAAGGCAGAGTTGCTCACAATTTAACATTCTCACACCTGAGACCTTTGGTCAACCATTCTCTAAAGCTGAAGAAAAACAAACGAAAGCTCCATCCTAACTGAGTACTGGAGTACTGGAGTCAATGTTATTTTCATCAATGAAAGGAACTCATGTCACAGGCGAGGGTTTGCCCTCAACACACTATAGTCTGGAAACTAGTTCCTTATTTTTTGAGATTCACTAAAAAGCCTTTTTCTTTTTCTTTTCCCTTTATATTTACTATTAGCTATGCAAACCCACATAGGTCAACAGGACCACAAACCAGAAATAGATGAGCCCTAATGAAATCAAAGTAGAAAATCACTGTATGTTTCAAATAGCACCCACACCACCGGGAATGTACTTTTTCAAAATTCTCTGCTTCTGCCAAGAAATGCACCATGGTGTGAATAATGAAAATGAATAATGCAAAGCATAATGGAGTACACAATTTGCACATCAGTCACAGTTTTCCTCCTCAGACTGATAGACTTCAGAAATTACAAACAAGACTGTTTAAAATCCAGACCAACAGGAGCATTAAATTGGAATAGAGGCCAACTGGATGTGAGAGCCCGTAAGTAATGGTGCTGTATTTAGTCATCTGAAGAGAAATTATAATGGAGATCCATAATAAATGGTAGGCAACACACCTGACAAGTGATTGGTTTGGAGAATATACATGTCAGCAGGAAGAGTTCTTGACTCAGCTCAGCACAACACATTTTGGAAGTCGCATGAACCTAACACTTTGACTTAGCATTTTCAAAGAGCTTGGAAATAAAAAGTCAAAGAGATTTTTGATGATGAGCAAAGACTTTTCCTGACCTGTGGTCCCCTTCATTATAATCTGGTCAACCACTCCAGCAAGGCTGTGCTCCTTACTTTCTTTGTATAGTCAGACAGGGAAAGGGCTTTAATGGTAGAACTTATTTTAATCTTAGTGAGAGAGCCAAAAAAAAAAAAAAAATCCCAAGAGCTCTGCTATCAGAGAATGAAAGTTAAAGCCTTTTCTGAACAAAATGAAAAATCCAAAATAGATCTTCCACAATTAATTAGTTTATTTTCATATATGACTTAGAAAATAACTGTCCCCAACTGCTTGTCCCTACATGTTCTTTCAAACATGCACTATATGCAATAAGGAATATTCCACATCTGCTCTTAAGAGAAATGAATTTAATTGCTAAGCTGCTAATGGGGCGTTTTCTCCTGTAGAATTTCTACCCATCTGCACACTCTGATTACCACATCCTCATCAGATCTTGTCTACTTCAACCTTTCTTCCTAAATGATCATCATTAATCCCATCTATGGTATCTCTAAATATGGGAAATGAGTCTAGAGTAATAATGATGTCTGATTATGTTGCCATTTTCCGTGGAAAAAAAAAAGATTGAAATTTCAAACTTCTCTCCCCCACCCCAAAACAAAACAAACAAACAAACCAAAAAAATCCTCCAAGCTGGATAGACAAATCCTAGAACATGATGGGAAAAAAAGTCAACTTACAGCTCGAAATTATAAAGACATGCTTGGGATAAAAATACCTGATAGAGAATTCTGGACTCTTAAGAGAAGCCATTAAATTATTTCTGGAATGCTAGAAACTTCTCTGTAACTTGTGGCAGAGAATTACACAAGTAACATACTTAAGGGAATCTTCTCACTTCTTTTAAAAGAATTTTTTAAAACAAAAATGGGTGAAGGTATAATAAACACCATTTTAAATTTAGTGTATCCTTATCTGCCCTAAACTTTAAGCATCATGAATGAGTTTGATTCAATTGGTATGGTTTTATGTATGTATGTATATATTTATTTTTAACTTTTATTTTCAGTGAAGGGGTACATGTGCAGGTTTGTTATATTGGTACACTACATGGCCTGGGGGTTTGGTGTACATACTATTTCATCACCCAGGTAACAAGCATAGTACCTGGGAGGTACTTTTTCTGATCTCTTCCTCCTCCCACCCTCCACTCCAAGTAGGACCCAGTGTCTGTTGTTCACCTCATATTGTTCATGTGTTCTCGTTGTTTAGCTCTTACTTGTAAGTGAGAACATGTCACATTTGCTTTGCTGTTACTACATTAGTTTGCTTAGGATGATGGCCTTTGGCTCTTTCCATGTTGCTGCAAAGGACATGATCTCATTCATTTTATGGCCGTATAATATTCCATGGTGTGTATGGTATCACATTTTATTTGTCCTGTCTACCATCGATGAACATTTAGGTTGATTCCATGTTTTTGCTATTATGAATAGTGCTGCGATGAACATATGCAGGCATGCATCTTTATGGTAGAACAATTTATATTCCTTTGGGTATATACCCAATAATGGGATTGCTGGGTTGAATGGCAATTCTAAGTTCTTTGAGGAATCACCACAGAGCTTTGCACAATGGATGAACTAATTTACACTCCTACCAGCAGTATATAAATGTTCCTTTTTCTCTGCAACCTGACCAACATCTGTTATTTTTTGACTATTTAATAATAGTAATTCTGACTGTTATGAGATGGCATCTCATTGAGGTTTTGATTTGCAGTTCTTTAATGATTAGTGATGTTGATAACTTTTTATGCCTGTTGGTCGCATGTATATCTTTTGAAAAAATGTTTGTTCGTGTTCTTTGCCCACTTTTGAGTGAGGTTGCTTGTTTTATCCTATAAATTTGTTTACATTACTTATTGAATCTGGATATTAGACCTTTGTCAGATGCATAGTTTGCAAATATTTTCTCCCATTCTGTAGGATAACTATTTACTCTGTTGATAGTTTCTTTTGCTCTGCAGAAGCTCTTAAGTTTAATTAGATCCCATTTGTCAATCTTTGTTTTTGTTGCAATTACTTTTGGTGTCTTTGTCATGAAATCTTTGCAAGGTCCTATGTCCAGAATATTATTTTCTAAATTAAAGGATATGAACAGACATTTCTCAAAAGAAGACATTTATGCAGCCAACAAACATATGAAAAAATGCTCATCATCACTGGTCATTAGACAAATGCAAACCAAGGTTTATATAGTTTGAGGTTTTACATTTAAGTCTTTAATTCATCTTGAGTTCATTTTCGTTTATAGTGTAGGGAAGGGGTCCAGTTTCAATCTTCCACAAATGGCTAGCCAGTTATCCCAGCACCATTTATTGAATACTGAGTCCTTTCTCCATTGCTCGTTTTTGTCAGCTTTGTCAAAGATCAGATGTTTGTAGGTATGTAGCATTATAACTGGACTCTCTATTCTGTTCCATTGGTCTATGTGTCTGTTTTTGTACTAGTATCATGCTGTTTGTAGAATATAGTTTGAAGTTGGGTAACCTGATGCCTCCAGCTTTGTTCTTTTAGCTTAAGATTGCCATGGCTATTTGGGCTCATCTTTGGTTCCACATGAACTTAAAAATAGTTTTTTCTAGTTCTGTGAAGAATGTTGTTGGTAGTTTTGTAGAAATGGCATTGAACCTGTAAATTGCTCTGGGCAGTATGGTCATTTTAACAATACTGATTCTTCCTATTCATGAAAATGGAATGTTTTTCTATTTGTTTGTATTATCTCTGACTTCTTTGAGTAGTGTCTTGTAATTCTCATTGTAGAGAACTTTCACCTCCTTAGTTAGCTTTACACCTAGATATTTTATTCTTTTTGTAGCAACTGTGAATGGTATTGTGGTCCTGATTTGGCTCTCAGCTTGGATGTTGTTGGTGTATAGGAATTCTAGTGTTTTTTGTACATCAATTTTGCATCCTGGAACTTTGCTAAAGTTGTTTATCAGATTAAGTAGCTTTTGGGCGGAGACTATGGGGTAAAAGTGGAAGACTTTACTATCCCACTGACAGTATTAGATCACTGAGACAGAAAATTAACAAAGATATTCAGGACCTGAACTCAACACTTGACCAAACAGACCTAATAGACATCTATAGAACTCTTCACCCCAAAAAACAGGATATTCATTCTTCTCATTGCCACACGTCACACACTCTAAAATCAACCACACAATTGAACATAATACTCAGCAAATTCAAAAAACCGAAATCATACCAACCATACTCTCAGACCACGGCAAAATAAAAATAGAAATCAATACTAAGAAAATGGCTCAAAACAATACAATTACATGGAAGTTAAACAACCTGCTCCTGAATGACTTTTGGGTAAATAAAGAAATTAAGGTAGAAATCAAGAAATCCCTTGAAACTAATGAGAATAAAGATACAACATACCAGAATCTCTGGGACACGGCTAAGGCACTGTTAAGAGGGAAATTTAGAGCACTAAACACCCACATCAAAAACTTAGAAAGAGCTCAAATTAACAACCCAACATCACAACTAGAAGAACTAGAGAAGCAAGAGCAAACTAACCCCAAAGCAAGCAGAAGATAAGAAATAACCAAAATCAGTGCTGAAATGAAGGAAATTGAGACACAAAACCATACAAAAGATCAACAAATCCAGGAATTTTTTGAAGAGTTAGTAAGATAGACTGTTAGCTAGACTAATAAAAAGAGAAAGACAATCCAAATAAGCACAATTAGAAATGATAAACAGACATTACTACTGACCACACAGAAATACAAAAAAAAAAAAAAAGATCAGAGACTACCATGAACATGAACACGTCTATGCAGACAAACTAGAAAATCTAGAAGAAATGGATAAATTTCTGGATGCATGCAATCTCCAAAGACTGAGCCAGGGAGGAAATTGAATCCCTGAAGAGGCCAATAACTACTTAAGAAATTGAATCAGTAATAAAAAGCCCAAAAGCCTGCTAAACAAATAAAGCCCAGTACCAGATGGATTAACAACTGCATACTACCAGATGTATAAAGAAGAGCTGGTACCACTGCTACTGAAACTACTATAAAATTGAAGAGGAAGGGCCGGGCGCGGTGGCTCATGCCTGTAATCCCAACGCTTTGGGAGGCCGAGGCGAGTGCATCACCTGAGGTCAGGAGTTCGAAACCAGCCTGACCAACATGGTAAAACCCCATCTCTACTAAAAATACAAAAATTAGCCAAGCGTGTTGACAGATGCCTGCAATCCCAGCTACTGAGGAGGCTGAGGCAGGAGAATCGCTTGAACCCAGCAGGTGGAGGTTGCAGTGAGTCGAGATTGCGCCATTGCACCCCAGCCTAGGCAACAGAGCAAGATTCTGTCAAAAAAAAAAAGAAAAAGAAAAAGAAAAACAAAAAAAACAAAACACCAACCCAACTGAAAAGGAAGGACTCCTCTCCAACTCATTCTATAAGGCAAGCTCATGCTGATAATAAAACAAAAAAGAAAACTTCAGGCCAAACCCTTGATGAACACGGATGCAAAAATCCTCAACAAAATACTAGCAAACTGAGTCCATCAGTACATCAAAAAGCTGATTCACCATGATCAAGTAGGCTTCATCCCTGGGATGCAAGGTTGGCTCAACATACACAAATCAATAAATGTGGTTCATCATATAAACAGAACTAAAACCAAAAACCACATGATTATCTCAATAGATGCAGAAAAGGCTTTTGATAAAATTCAATATTCCTTTACGTTAAAAACACTCAATAAACTAGGGATTGAAGGCACATACTTCAAAGTAATAATAGCCATCTTTGACAAACCCACAGCCAACATCATGTTGGATAGGCAAAAGCTGGAAGCATTCTCCTTGAAAACTGGCACAAGACAAGGATGCCCTCTCTCACCACTCCTATTCAACATCATATTTGAAGTCCTGGCCAGAGCAATCAGGCAAGAGAAAGAAATGAAGGCATTCAAACAGGAAGAGAGGAAGTTAAACTATCCATTTGTAGATGACATGATTCTATATCAACTGGGATTTGTAAAAGCCACAGACAAAAGAAACAAAATTAAATAAAAAAGACTTTTATCTGCTTTTCTTCAACATATAGCTTTGTTTTTATGGCAACTGTTAAAACTGAGAGTATTATAGGGAGAAAAATCCACCCTGATTATATGCAATATTCATCTAGACCAATATAATTTTCCCTGAAAAATAAATAATACATTTAAAGCGAAAAAAGTTTAAACCATACTCATATCAGTTAGGATTTGGTAGAGAACATAGAAGCTGCCCTAAAAATTCTAAAGAGGAAGTATTTTAATACAGAAATTAAGAGTGCATACACCATTATAAGAGCCGGAGGAGGTGGGGGTTAGTAAAGTCACTGACACCAGCATCAGCTGCCTGCAACACCAAAGTGGCTTACTCTTACCAGCTCACCTGTGAACTTTACTTCTGCCCTGCACCTGTGAGGCTCCTGGAAACTGCTGCCACTGGAGAATAATGACTTCTCCCTCTCTACCATTTTCCAAATCACATGAGCATCTGTCTCATTGGTAGACTCTAAGCCAAAATCATGGAAAAAGAAATTCTGACAAATGAAAGTAGAGGTTCTTCTCGCAATTCAGAAAAGAATATGGAAGAGTTTGGCAATAAATATTTGTTGCATGAATGTATAAGAGGATGAATAAATGAAAGAAAAAATTCTTGTCTTGGCATTTAGAACATTTATAAGATATATGGAAAATGAAATAGGTAGAATGAGAAGAAGAAGAGTTAGTTATGGTATTTGAACATTTAAGTGATTTAAGTTAATGTAGCCTGAATGATTCACTTCATGAAAGAGCTTCAACTACTACCAGTTGATACTCGTTATATCTTTAGCAAGGTTCCTGTTTTATCAGCTATATTGACCACCCTATTTCTGATCAGAAAGTCTTTCTTCAAATTCTGTAGTGATATTGACTAGTTTTCTACTTAACAAATTGAAGACACAATGAAGTTTTGCCTCCCAAAGATTGCTATTCCTAATCATCTTGATTGAAATTTTGGGTTCCCAATCTTTTCAGTCACATATTTATAGACACACTTTCATCTATTCCTAGAGATGGCTAATCATATCCCAGAGATGTTAGGAATTTAACTCTCAAAAAGCAGCTTGATTCTTTTTATTTATGTGATTATTGCTGTATGTGCACCAATAACTTGAAGAAGCACTCTGTTGACAGGTTCTGCAACATTCCTAATGTTTCCACATTTTCATTAGTTTTTTAAGTTAGCAATTATGTTCTTAAAACATAAGCAACTGATACAATCCACAGACAAAAGATACATATTCTAGTTTCTAAATTAAAGGTAATAAAATTTCTGGAGCTGTGATTAAAACATTCTGCCATCAACAAACGGTGACAGCTTTAAAATATTACTAGAGTCAATCCTTCAGTGCAAGGAAAATCTTTGTTTTAATACTATAATAATTGTTCCATGAAAACTCCATTCTACATTTTATAGTTATTTTATAAATTTCCATTAATATGTTGCTTAGGATAAAATATGAATATACCATAATAATTCATTTAAAGTAGCTATGATAGATACTGGATGTTTCTTCTAAAAACTATAACCACTAATTAGATCATCAGATGACAACATATTGGCAGGAGTGTGGAGTCATGGTAAGCGTGCCCAAGGAGAGCTTAAAATTGTTTGGTTTGGAGCTTATGGAGGTTGTGATGTCACCCCACATCACTGGTTTTCTTTTGCCTGGCTAAAAGTTAACTAAAAATTCATGAACACATGGTAATTTAATAGGAATTGTGTTTATGTGCTCTGCACAACAGCTTGGAGGGTCACAAGGTGCAAAGTTCTGTGGAATTAGTTTTCATTGACTAAATAATTCCTTTAAGCAGCTTCGTTTTTCTTCTCTTCATTCAGCACATGGAAGGAACTGAGGTCTAGATGGGGCTTTGTGGAATACAGAATCAAACAGATTATAAAAATAAATTTGAGGTTTTAAAAAAATAATAAACACCAATTTTTAAAACATTCTTTAAACAGGAGCAGCAACTTTTGTATGGATGAGACAGAAGGCATCTGGGAGCTACTTATTTCAAAATGCAGCTAGTTATGTGTATTTATGACACACAAAAATTTCTGCCTACATGTACTTCTCACTGTTTAGTTCAGTTCTTTTACTGAGAACATGCTCTTCTGAAAGCTTCTGTTAAAGAAGTCCTCAAAGCCACAGAAGCACAGATTGCTAGTGTGCCCGAAATTCGTGGGTTCTTGGTCTGACTTCACAAATGAAGCCGTGGAGCCTTGCGTTGAGTGGTACAGTTCTTAAATATGGTGTGTCCAGAGTTTGTTCCTTCTGATGGGTTTGTGGTCTCGCTGGCTTCAGGGGTGAAGCTGTAGACCTTTGCGGTAAGTGTTACAGCTCTTAAGGCAGCGCGTCTGGAGTTGTTCGTTCCTCCAGTCCAGAAGTGCTCATTCCTCCTGGTGGGTTTGTGGTCTTGCTGGCCTCAGGAGTGAAGCTACAGACCTTCACAGTGAGTGTTACAGCTCATAAAGGCAGTGCGGACGCAAAGTGTGAACAGCAGCAAGATTTATTGCAAAGACTGAAAGAACAAAGTTTCCACAGTGCAGAAGTGGACCCCAGTGGGTAGACACTGCTGGCTTGGGCAGCCTGCTTTTATTCCCTTATCTGGCCCCACCCACATCCCACTGATTGGTCCATTTTACAGAGAGCTGATTGGTCTGTTTTACAGAGCTGATTGGTCCGTTTTGACAGGGTGCTGATTGGTGCATTTATAATCTCTGAGCTGGACACAAAAGTTCTCTAAGTCCCCACTAGATTAGCTGGACACAGGGTGCTGACTGATGTGTTTACAAACCTTGAGCTAGACACCAGAGTGCTGATTAGTGTATTTACAATCCTTTAGCTAGACATAAAGGTTCTCCAAGTCCCCACTAGATTAGACACAGAGCACTGATTGGTGCATTTACAAACCTTGAGCTAGACACAGAGTGCTGATTGGTGTATTTACAATCCCTTAGCTAGACAAAAAGGTTCTCCAAGTCCCCACTAGATTCAGGAGCCCAGGTGGCTTCACCTAGTGGATACTGCACCAGGGCCGCAGAGGGGAGCTGCCTGCCAGTCGCAGTGCCGTGTGCCGGCACTCCTCAGCCCTCGGGCAGTCCACAGGACCGGGTGCTGCGGAGCAGGGGGCGGTGTTCTTCTGGGAGGCTCCTGCTGTGCAGGAGCTCACGGCGGTGGGGAGGCTTGGGCTTGGTGGGCTGCAGGTCCGGAACCCTGCCCCGCGGGGAGGCAGCTGAGGCCCGGGGAGAGTTCGAGTGCAGTGCCGGCACTGCTGGGGGACCCGGCGCACCCTCCACAGCTGCTGGCCCGGGTGCTAAGCCCCTCACTGCCCCGTCCGCGGCACCGGCTGGCTGCTCTGAGTGCGACCGCCAAGCTCACGCCCACCCGGAACTCACGCTGGCCCGCGAGCACCGCATGCAGCCCCGGTTCCCGTGGGCGCCTCTCTCTCTACACCTCCCCGCAAGCAGAGGGAGCTGGCTCTGGCCTCAGCCTGGGCTCCCACAGTGCAGCGGCGGGCTGAAGGGCTCCTCAAGCGCGGCCAGAGTGGTCGCCCAGAGCGAGCGAGGGCTGCGAGGGCTGCCAGCATGCTGTCATCTCTCACGAGGAATTTAGATCCCTGCGAGAATAGGATTTAGAATGCGTGCCTTCTTTTTTTTTTTTTTAAATAGAGACAGGGTCTCACTGTGTTATCCAAGCTGGTCTCAAACTCACAGGCTCAAGCAATCCTCCAGCTTCAACGTCCCAAAGTGTTGAGATTGTAGACTTGAGCCACCACACCTGGCCTAGAATGGGTGACTTTTAATAGCTTAGCAGTTGCCTTGGACATTAGCCAGAGCTCCAATATACAAAGCTTGGGTGATCTTACAGTGAAGGCGGCCTGAGAACTAAGGTCATCCAGATGAGTTGATTAAGGTAAGAATGGAGGGAAAAGGGGGCCAAAGAAAAAGGCTAAATTCACATTTCCACCCAGGGACAACCCTGAGCAAACAAAATACTGAAAAACAAAACAAACAACCCTGAGCAAAAACTGTAAAGAAAGAGTTGAATGGGACAAAGGAGAGGATATAAGAACAAGGCTATGCATGAAACCCTGCACCCCATTTCTCAAGAGCCTCTAATTTAGCCATATCATATTTGTAGATGTCAATCGGGATTCAATGCTTGTGCCTCTAGCAAGAGTTCACAGTATATTGCTTGATAAAAATCTTATTATTCATAAGGTATTGTTATCTAATAATCATTTTAATAAAGTAAATGGCATTATTTATAGCTTGAGTACATTTTGATGCATATTTAGTGACATAAAATATTTGATTTGATTTGATTATGAGCATATATCTATGTCATGTTAATATACATATTCAGACCCAGAGCGAGATACATACATATATACACACACACAGATATACACACACACACACACACACACACACATATACGTGTGTGTGTGTGTGTGTATGTATGTATCTCACTCTGGGTCTGAATATGTGTGTGTATATATATATACATATATACATATATATACATATATAGCGAGCATTCCCACTGATTAGTTAGAATGCAGTTAAGTTCTATGCTTCCTAATTAATTATATTGACCAATATCTCACTAGTGGTTCCAAGCCCAGCAAGCAAGGGTACTCCCTTTAGGGAATGGAGGGACAGGAAAGACAGAGGGGGCATTAAACTGCTCAACATCGAAAACTTACCCAGGTAGGAAAGATCATTAGAATCTCCCATCAGGCGGCTCTGGTGTCTTTAGAGGAAAGGGCTTTCATAGAAGGAAGGGTCAAGTACATTTGAGCTTCATTGGAACAGAATAATAAGCCCCAATTTATAAGTGTCGTGCTTCTAAAATGAATCCCACTACTTTTAGAGGAGGAACCATTCTCACAGAAGTTATGCAGCTGAGTCTCTCCCTGTTTTCAGGATTGTGATGATTTGTGTAACTATCATTAGTAACAGAAACAACAGTGGTCCTGGAAGTAGAATTACCCATCTCTCTTTCATCAGCATGGAGCTCCTGAAGCTGAGAATAGGAAATGTAAATATGAAAGGTCCCAGTCTTTCATGAACCTTCAAGAAGCTAGCTATTGCCCTTTCTTCCTGACTTAGGGATACCTAATTGCACTGTAGTTAACTGGATATTATGTTAAATTATCTGGAAAAAGCTCAAGGTTTTAGGGAAATACTGTATGTAAATATAAACAAATAAAAATAAATATATTACATAATATGGATTGGGTTCCTTTAAAGTATTTTCATATGTGTCTTTATGAAATTTAACATGAAGAGAACTCCCTTTAGGTAGAATTAAAGGAGTCGTATTTACCAGATGGGCCCAATCTATACATTCAGTCCTTATCTTGGTGCCCTAGCTAGGTAAGCAAAGCTTTTTAAAATAGCACCCAAACTAGGACAGGCTGTGCTTACTTGGTTGGCATCCTGTAAACTCCCATTGGAACAAGAGCTTTCCATGGGCTCTCTTTCATTGTCTGAGACCCTCACACTGACCCTGCTTAGTTATGGCTCTGAACCTGCCCTCGTTCATCTTCTCTGGCCAGGTTTGGGGTCCTCTAACAATCCCTTGGTAGACAAGTGCGGTCCCTTTCCAAGGTTTGGCTAGGTTACTCCCATCTGTAGGCTAAGAATGAGCTCATCCTAATTCACAGTGATACTAGAAAATAAAGTCCACTTTTGCCAGTCAGTTTTTGAGGACAGCATTATTTTAGTATCTTATCAAACTGGCATTATTTTTCTTTTAATATTCAATATGATCATACTGTTGAATTTCTGAGGACTTGGCAAATCCACAGAAATGTACGTGTAACTATCAAGGCTCACCTGCCCTTAATTTAACATTACTTACAAGTTTGACTGATGGAATTAATATGCTTTGTACCAATAAATCCTACCTGGCAATATCAAAGTATGTGTTAATTAGATTAAAGCACAATATTGATTTAGATATTCTGCTCTAAACAAGCCCTTACTTTGCCTGCTACTCTTGTCAGCATCTCAATTGTTTTGCTAGTCCTGCTTCTAACACAACAGATTGCTTTGTAGTCAGGGAAAAAGACTTTACGATGCATTTATTGCCATCTAAATATCCCCTTTGTGGTTTTCAAAATTACATTTAAATAGTAAGAAAATAATCATGTCTTGCTTCTAATTGGCTTCAGGTGCAACATTTATTTTAACTTGAACTTCCCTATACTGAACACAGTAATCGGTTATTTCAAAAAAATGTGAAATTATTATCCTGGTGGCATTTCTTTATGCCTTTTTAAAGAATAATTCATTTTGAATGATGCAGATACACCCAGAGGAAGTAGTATGAAGCCAGACTCCTGTATCTCAAGGAAATCACAGACTACAATGTTTAATTGCAGGTTGGATCCTGAAGTCATGGCCAGAATTCATCTTTCATGCCTTCCCAAGCATCAGTTTCTAGTTAAGACTTCTCTATAGTTATGAGCCTATCTAGTAGACTCATAGTCGAAGTGCTTGGTGAATGTTTGACCCAGCCTACTACGTGTTCTCCGCCATGCAGATAAGAGCACAGGGCTTTGTACATTACTTTTTTCTTCTGCAGTGCTCTTTCCATCAGGACTCATATTATTAATATGCACTCTTCAGGCTTAGACTGCATGTCCCAGGCACAGATGGGGACAGTGGTTTTCCCACTCTAATAGTCACTTCTTTACCCTTTATTTTCGAAACACAAAGAAAACATCAATCTTCTCATTTCTGTTCTAGATAATGCTACTGTGAGAGTAAGTGATGTTCTGTTTATATGACAATTCAAAAATACCCTCCCCATATGCAGGAGGTATTATGAAAAATAATAATTTAACTTTCAGTAAATGATTCTGTGATAAAATTACATTTATGAAAATTTGAAAGGCAAGTTCTCATGGCAACATTAGGTTGAACACACTCTATCTTATTAAGGGCTCGTTTTAATACACTAATTATTGTTGAAAACCCTATGCATGAGTGACGTGGGTGAGTTCACATTGCTAAGGCAACTTGTACCAATCATGTTCGCTGGACTTCCTTGACTTGACATTAAGCAAAATTTACATAGAATCTATGTGAATTCATTTGGATGTATTAGTTTCAAGTGTTTACTTAACCATTGTTCCCATTAGCTCTCCAAAGCTTCAGTTAGATTCTCAAGAGAGATAGATCTCTATTGTCTCTATGGATTTCAATATATGATGTAGTGCTCCATTTGACAAAATGCATGACCTAGGTGGACTTTGAAAGTCATGTAGAACATGTAATGATGAATAAAGACCCAGTCTCTGTCCTTAAGGACCTTATAATTCAGGAGGAAAATAAGGTATAAACTCCAGTAATTTTAATATGAGACAGCATAGTCCCTTTGAAAATACAAATGTTTACAGCAACAGTACACAAGATAAAAATCTAAATTCCTTAGCAGAGAGCGTAAGACCCTTTATGGTATTGTTTATTTCTACATTTCTAGTCTTATCTTCATCCACTCTCTGCTTTATCCCACATCAAGTCCTAAGAGAAACATTTTTCAGATTTCCCATAGTAATTTGTGCTTATCTCTAATATAATGTATGTGACATAACTTAATAAATGTTGTTTGAACAAATAAATGACCAAATTCGGAGAAGTGGTCACTTCCAGATGGTATAAGCAGCAAAGAGTTAAGGAGGTTGTGGTATTTGAGCAGTAAAGGATGGGTAAGATTTGAATGAGATGCAGCTCAGAGTGTTTAAGATATAAAGGCTGGAAATTTCAGGTACAAAAAACTATACCAGTTTTGGTTTCTACAGCAGAAGAATGAAGGCCAGACTGGGAAGGTAAATTGGAACCAGAAAGAGATTATTCTAAAATGATGCAAAGTATTGTTATTGGTATAGCTGCAATGTTAGATTACCATTTAAGGGCAAAAATTGAAAGCTTAGCAAGAGATTTTGAAAGATTAGATTTTCTTGCATTCTAAAATGAGTGTATTGACAAAATTGCTATTCTGTGTAAGAAAATAGAGTTTGTAGTTCGAAAAGCTGGTCAGGGAACTGCAGCAACAAGGCTATGCATTGTTTGTGAATTTTCCCTGGATATTTCATGCACTCATCCTGCCCTATCTGCTACCAACAGAATATTTAATTGTTTCAAGGACAGAGCCTCAAGTTTTCCATGATACCCAGCACAATATAGCCATAACAGAAGGGCAAGCATATTACAGCAAACAACAACTTTCAAGAAGGGCATAAAATCTATGGCCACTAATGTCAAAGTGAAAAGATGATTGAAGTAGGATAAAGATGTATCCAACTTTTCATTTTTAAATTTCTTCTTCATGGCTTCTTCCCAAAAAATGGGATAGAACTGAGTGTGGTAAGATTTTTCTGGACTGAGGAAGTTTGACTAGACTGGAGAACAAGTTGATTTGGACAAAGTTGAGATTTCCAACTTTCCAAACTCTCCTCATGTCCTCACACAGAGTATCATCAAATGGAAACTGATTTTCAAAACTTCAGAAAAAACAGTCAAGTATGCAAATCTACTGCTAATCGATAAGATAGAGAAAATAATAGTACTTACTTTCTAAGGTTGTTGGAAGGGTTAGATGGGTTGATGTATGTGAATACATTGGAGTCATGCTCTGAACAGTGCAATATAAACATTATCATTATTATCTTTTTTTAGCACCATATTCCCATAACCACTCTCCAGACAACTTTGCCCTAAAAACCTCTTCATCTTTGAAATCCTAAACTTCAATATCTCATTCTCTAAAGACAACATTGTATTCTTTCGGTCTCCTTATTTCCCTACTAATATCCTAACTTCTTATGGGACTTGTTGGAAGTCTCTTGAAATTTCCTTCTGCTCTTGGTCTCTTTGTTTCCACCTGAGTTTACTTCCATCTTGTCATTACATGAGTCCACATAATTCCTTTCACTCCTCTCAATTTGTGCAGTCTACAAGTAATGAAATTCTAGTTGTTCTTTTGTGGTCAAAATGGTTGTATGCACTCTTTGCATTCTCCTTTTTACCATTTTTCCAGTGAATCTATTCTTAAAAAGATGTGTCATTGTTTTAGATAACCAACATAGTTGATTTGAATGGTACTTCATTTCAAGGAAAAATTAAAGTAGCTTTCCTGAAGTTAGCAAGAGACTTGCAGATGAGTACCATAATATGTGAGATGTTAAATTTGGCCCAATATGACACATATTCCTCAACATAACCCCATTCACCTTCCTCCCTTTGCTAATAATTATGTAGAGCAGCTGGTGAGAAAATGAAGACCAGCTTTGCTGTGTCCACCTCCTTATAGTCACTTCTTTCCTATCTGCTCTCCACCAGCATGGGAAAAACTGGGGACCAGGTGATCTTGAACTGATGAGAATACACTTTGAGGATACACTTCAACCATTATCATCTTGACTCTTTTCCTTCCTGCCTTTCTGTATTATAAGTAGGTGGAGGAGGATGTCTTTAGGGTTTTATCTTCTATGATTGGGTTTCAAAAATATTATTTTGATACCATACTAGAGTTTCAGAACATTACTAGACCTTAAGAAAAAGAAAACATTTTCATAATACCTGAGGTTATAGATTTATCAAGCAATTGATTGTTGGTTCAACTATATGACAAGATTGCTGCTTTTTAGGTGATTTTTTATACTCTGATATCTCCCCCTAAAATTACATATAATTTAAACCTTGTTTTGAAAAAGTGTGTGTAATTCATTAACTTGTTAGGATTTATGGCCTGCTCTATTAATATTATTAAAACACAATATTCCTTATTAATACATTATTATAATTAGTATGGGTTTATTGAGGGATAACTGACATATCACCAACTGCACATAGGTGTCTATCTTGATAAGCTTTGACATATGTATATACCTATTCATATGGTTTCGCTGTGTCCCCACCAAAATCTCATCTTGAATTGTAGCTCCCGTAATTCTCACATGTTATGGGAGGAACCTGATGTGAGAGCATTGAATCATGTGGATGGTTTCCCCCATACTGTTCTCTCTCATGGTAGTGAATAAGTCTCATGTGATCTGACAGTTTTGTAAGGGGAAACCCCACTCACTTGACTCGCATTCTCTCTTGTCTGCCATCATGTAAGACGTGCCTTTCACCTTCCACCATGATTGTGAGGCCTCCCCAGCCCCGTGAAACTGTGAGTCCATTAAACCTCTTTCTTCTATAAATTACCCAGTCTCGGGTATGTCTTTATTAGCATCATGAAAACAGACTAATACACCTATGAAACCTGAACGATAATCAAAATAATATCCATTACCTCCCAAAAGCTTATTCGTGTCTTTCTTTAATCCTTCTCTTCCCTTCCTTCCCCTTGTCCTCTATTCTTTGTGCTCAGGTAACCACTCATCTGCTTTCTGGAATGATAGATTAGTTTCCATTTTCTATATTTAGTATCACATAATATGTATTCTTTTTTGTCTGGTTTCTTAAAAATCATAATAATTATGTTAAGATTTATCCAGGTTATCTATAGCAATAATTTAATTCATTTTATTTCCAAGTCGATATAATTTGTTTGTCCTGCTACCTCTTGATGGATCTTTAGGTTCTTCTCCGTTTGGAGCTATTACAAATAAAGCTACTGTTTATACAAGTCTTTTTATGAACATATGCTTTTTCTTCTCTTGGGTAAATGCTTAGGAGCTAACTGACTGATTTATTTGGTAGATAAATATTTAAATATTTTAGGAAACTACCAACTATTTCCCATAGTGGCTATACCATTTTTTGTTCCCATTATGAATGAATGAAGGTTCAAATTGCCCCATATCCTCATCAATAATACTATCATTAGTCTTTTTAATTTTAGCCAATCTAATTTTTTATACAGTAGCATCTTATATTTGTTTTCAATCGCATTTTCTTGATGACTAGTAATAAACACTGATTTGTAATGAGTAGAATGTCTGCTCAAATCTTTAAAAAGAGCTTCATCTGGTTAAGCTTTAAGAACCATTTGTGTAGACTGGATAAAAAAATCTTTATAAGATATATAGTCTGCAAATATTTTTTCTCCCTATTTTTGACTTGTCTTTTTATAACAAAGCAGGATTTCTTATTTTTATTGAGATTAACATTTTGATGGATCGTAAAATTGGACCTAGTGGATATCTACAGAATACTTCACCCAGCCACCACAGAATATACATTATTCTCATCTGCACAAGGAACATATTCTAAGCTTGACCTCATGCTATGTCATAAAGCAAGTCTCAATACATTAGAAAAAAAACAAAATAAAAAAACTAAGCAAACTCTTGGATCACAATACAATAAAAATAGAAGCAAATATCAAGATCTCTCAAAACTACACAAATATATTAAAATTAAACAATCTGCTCCTGAATAACTCTTGGATCAAGAAGGAAATTCAAGCAAAATCCAAAATTTTTTGAAATTAATGAAAATAGAGACACAACTTACCAAAATATTTTGGATACACCTAAAGTAGTGTTAGAGGGAATTCAAATAACATTTCATCTAGAGGAACATGGAAAAAAAGGAACAAACCAAACCCAAAGCTAGCAGAAGAAAAAAAGAAATAGCTAAAATCAGAGACAAATTAAAAGAAATTGAGATGCAAAAATGTATACAAATTATCAGTGAAACCAAGAATTTGCTCTTCAAAAGAATAAACAAGGCTGATGGACAACTTGCTAGACTAACAAAGAAAAAAAGAATATCCAAATAAATACAATCAGAAATGACAAAGATGACTTTACAATCAATCCTATAGAAATACAAAAGGTCCTCAGAGACTATTACAAACACTTGTATGCATACAAATTAGAAAATCTACAGAAAATAGATAATACTTTGTAAAAATGAATCTGTAATAAAAACCTATCACCTAAAAAAAAAAAAAAAAAAAAAAAAAAAAAGCCCTGGACCAGTTGCATTGACAGCCAGATTCTACCAGATGTACAAAGAAGAACTGGTACCAATCCTACTGAAACTATTCCAAAAAATTAAGGAGGACGGGCTCCTCCTTAGCTCATTGTACAAAGCCAGGGTCCACATAATAGCAAAATCTGGCAGAGACACACACAAAAAAGAAGATTTCAGGTCAATATCCCTGATGAACACAGATGCGAAAATCATCAACAAAATACTAGCAAACTGAATCTAGTAGGGCATCAAAAAGTTAACACACCATGATCAAGTAGGTTTTATTCCTGCGTTGTAACTCTGGTTCAACATATGCAAATGACTAAATGTGATTTACCATATAAACAGAATGAAAAGCAAAAACTATATGATTAATCTCAATAGATGTAGTAAATGCTTTTGATAAAATCTAACATTGCTTCCTGATAAAAATCCTCAAGAAACTAGGCATCAAAGGAATATACCTCAAAATAATAAGAGCCATCTATGACAAACACAGTCAACATCACAGCAAATGGGCAAAAACTGAAGCCATTCCTCTTGGGAACTGGAACAAGACAAGGATACCCCTTCTCATTACTCTTGAGAGAGAGGGGTGGGGGCATGAGCTGAAAAACTACCTATAGAGTACTATACCCACTATGTGGGTGACAGGATTATCCATATCCCAAACCCCAGCATCATGCAAAACATGTAACAAACCTGTACATGTATTCCCTGAATCTAAAGTAAAAGTTGAAATTATTAAAAAAAGAAAATTTTGCCTAACTTATAGTCAAAAAGAGTTTTCTCTGAGCCTTCTGTAAATTTTATAATTGTAGTCAAGTTTTAGGTTTTAACTTTAGCTCTATGAACCATATAGTTCAAGGTATAGATCAAAGTTCATTTTTCTGCATATTGCTATCCCATGATTCTGTCATGGATTTTGAAAAGACTGTCTTTTCTCCATTTAATACTTTTGATTCAGGACAAGCAACCCCCAAATTGGGGCTTAGCCTGGAAAGATTGTTTCACCCAGGAAAGAATTCAAGGGTGAGCCAGTAGTGTTGGACAGGAATCTTTTATTTAACAGTACTGAAACTTGTGGAGCAGAGTTAACACGTAAACAGTGTGCCCAGAGTCAGCAACATGTGGGCTCTTAACAACTGTCTTTATGCTCACTTATACATACTTTCAATTACATGTAAATTAAGGGGCAGATTAATGCAAATCGAGGGGAAATTCATTTAGAACTTTCTAGGAAAGTGGGAGCAATTTCCAGGTTATTGCCATTGAGAATGGTTTTAACTTTCAGGTCATTGCCATGACATCTGTAAACTGCCATGTTGCTGGTGGGAGTGTCCCATGCTAATGATCAATGGGGGTAGCCAGGGATCCCCCTCATTACCTAATCTGCTGGTTTTGGCCATTTTCTTCACCTTATCTCATCTGGACCAGATCTTCCTTTGGTCGGCAGGGTTATGACCAGAAAACAAGTCCTGCCAGTCTCCTGCCTCACTTTTACACCTTTGTTGAGAATCTATATGTGTGATGCTCTTTGTCTTTCTATGTATGTGTGTGTTTCTATGCCAATACTAAACTGTTTGACCATTGTAACTTTATTATAACTCTTGAAATTAAGTTGTAATGGTTCTCCAACTTTACTTTTCTTTTCCAGTTGTCTTAGTTATTCCAGGTCCTTTTTATTTTAGAATCAACCTGCTAATCTATATACTTTTTAAAAGTCTGGTGGGAATTTGATTGCGGTTTAATTGAATCTGTAGATCAATTTGGAGAGAGTGGACTTCTTAATACCGACATTTTCAAATATAAATACAAAATATGTCTCCATTTATTTAGGTCTTCTTTAGTTTTTCTGGATCTCATAGTCAAACAATTTCATTGGGGTTCTTATTCTCAATCTCTTAGTTCTGTTTATGTCTGCATGGTTTTATTAGACACGCAAGTTGTGATTAAAATGTAGACACTGTAGCTGCCATCAGCTTAAGCCCTACATTTTTCTAACATGATAAAATCAATGAAGACGACAAAATTTAATATATAAACCTTAGAACAGAATTCTGATTAATCCCGTTTGACTTATCTGTCTAATCTGGATCAAGTGCTGTGTAGTGAGCCAGCCTTCTTCCCCAAGATAACCTCTCCCTCTATCCACTCAAAATGTCAATGTCCCCAGGACTCATTATTGGCTCTGTTCTCATTCTACCCATGGTTCTTTGGCATCTATGTGATCACTCACAAATTTGATACCATAGTCCAGGCCAATCTCCCTTGTCCCAGGCTCATAATCCCCACTGTCTATTAAGCATATCTTCCTGAATGTCTTAGTGACTAATCTAAATTAACATGACAAGAACTTAGCATCTCCTTTTCCTCTGCTCTCTTAAATTGGAACATGTCACTACCCAGCTTAAAAACCTCCAAAGTTTTCTCATTGTCATTAGAGTAAAATCCAAACTTATTTTTGGCTACATGACTCCATGATCTGGATCCTGTACACATACCTAGCTTCAACATGTTCTACCTTCTTTTCTCTTCTACACTTTAACATTCTCAAATAAATTATATTTCTGTACCAAGACATCTGTCCCACCTCAAAGCTTTTGTCTTTGCTCTTTCCTTTGTTTCAATTCCCTTCCACTGCCTCTTCACAGGGCTGAGTTCTTATTACCCATTTTTCAAATCTAATATCCCTTTCCAAAATAGGCCTTCTTCATCCCTGCCTTCTCAACTAAAATAACATCCCCTTTACTTTCTTATCAGCCCATTCAGTTGTTTAATTGCACTTGTCACTGTCATCTAGTTATTTACTATATGCTATTCACTTCTCTAGGATGTAAGCTCCTAAAGGCAGAGATTTATTTGGCTGTTCAGTGTCATATCCCAACACTTTGTACAGTGTCTGTCACCTGAAAACATTTGAAAAATACTTGTTATGTCACTGAATGTATGAATGAGTAAATACCACTGCCATCCACTCAATAATTTTAAACTCCTGTCTTTTTTCTACTCCCATACCTGATTTGTCATGAATTGTCTAAGTCATAAACTCTAATTCTTTTAACACATTCTATCCATCTTCACTCTTTCTCTCCACTATTCCTAGCTTAATTCAGTGCCTCTCCTCACAGTCTGGCTTAATTCAAGAATGTGCTTATTGATTTGTCTGCTGCCATTTTCAACTCCCTGCAATTCATCCTTGCATGACAGAAAATGGATTAAGCTCTGTCCTACTTAGATTCATTCAAGGTATCTATATTACCTACAGGTTAAAATCTAATTTTAGTACCATGATATACTGTTTACAATCATGAACTGGCCCTTGGCTATATTTTCTTGCTGTGCCTTTCCATCTACCTGGAACTCTCCACTTAATTGGTATATAACTGCTTGCAGACAATCCCCAAAAAAGTTATTTGACTCTCTTGTGTATTTCTCATGCAGTTTTCTCTTCCTGGATTGCCCTTGTCACCTATTTTTTTCTGGGGAAAAGAATTATCTCATCATGAAGACTTGCACATGTACACACGATCAGGTACTAAAGTCTAATACTGAAGAATAAACTCAGCTCTAGGGCCCAATAGTCTTGGTTTATTCACAGTGATAGTAAGCTGTGTGGCACTCCTTTAAGTTTTCTATACTCTCTGTACCTCAATTTTCTATTCTGTTAATATGAATGAAAAGAACATCAGCTTCATGATATAATATGCATAAATGATAATTCCTTATATGTTAATTATTGTTATTAAATGTGACTCCTTCCTCCTTTGTGTCCCCTCCATACCTTCTTTCACAGCATCTGCAATATGTCCCCACATTATTTACTCAGCCTGCAAGACAGTAGATGCTCCAAGGACAGGACTCCTAACTCTGTATCTCATCAGAAAGACATGTTCAATTAATGTTTGTTAAAGAATGGAGTACATTAGTTAACAATGAAATTGCTACCCAAATCTAACTCATTTGATATAGACAGAAGGCTTTTTCCATCCTGAAAGGATTGCCTAAACTTCTTGCTTATTTCAAATAATCCAAGTTACCCTGACTGTCCAGAAAGAAAGAATCGATCTTTTAGTAGTACTTGTAGCTTGCTTTCACTCTGCAAATAGCCTATGGGACTACTTAACTAATAGGTTTCATACATGTGCTTGTTTAATGAATAAATTTGATGCATGAAGTAGGACTATTGATGGGAGGGGAGTGCTCTTTCTATTGCTATTCTCCTCAGATTTCTGTCTTGGTCCTAAGGACTGGGACCTTGCACTTACTCCCAACTCACAAGAGGATGTTAGAGGAGCACTGTGGAGCCCTTTCTACATCCTAGGGCTCCTCTCTACATGAAGAAGTGTTGTTCCTAAAACTTATTGGTCAGACCCAAACAGCAATTGGATCACTTTTAGACATGGGTCATAGTCACAGCATCTTAATAGCAGAGTCTGAGACTGGAACCTCTCTCTTTGACCTTCAACACCTAGGTACAATGTGAAACTCACTGGGGCAGTAGCTGCCAAAGTCTTATTCTTGGTTCTGATTCCTGCTCCACGTGGGTGGCAGGGAAAACAGATCAAACTACAATTCTCAACATTTGCTTCAGATTAGATTCTCCCGAAGAGCTTTAAGAATTCCAAAATCCATACCATACCCCAGACAAAGTCAGAGTCTCTGGAGGTGAAACACACCATCACTAAATTTTGAACACCCCAGAGGAATTCCAATGTGCAGATAAGTTTGAGAAACATTGCCCTAAGATAATCAGAAATATCGTTCAAACATGAACAATATTTTGTCCTTCGAAGTACGGGAATAGTTAAACACTTAATGCCTTAGCCATCTACTGTATCAGCTGCAGGAAGAGGACCTTCAATTTCCTACCTCCATTCACCTCTCTCCTTCAGTGGCCAGACAAACCATAATAACACTGGCTCTGTCTAGATTGGAACCAACTTCTCTGTCTAGACTGAAACCAACTTCTCCTTATACAGTACAGGTGGAAAGTGGGTTGGCAGCATCTAGTGCAGGAGTGTGGAGAGAGAAAACAGTGTAGAATTCCCTCAAAAAAAAAAAAAAAGAAAAATAGAACTATCATGTTGCCCAGTAACCCCATTTTGGGGTTATATATATATCCAGAGGAGATGAAACCAGTATATTGAAGAGATATTTGCACTCCCATGTTCAAATATATATATATATATATATAGCATTACAGTATATATATATAGAATATATATATACACACACACACACACATACACATACATACACATACAATCACAATGGATTATTCAGCCTTAAGAAAAGGAAATCCTGCCACATTCTACAACATGGATGAACTGGAAGACATTATGTTAAATGAACTAAACCAGGCACAGAAGGACAAAACAACATGATTTTACTTGTATGAGTTACTTAAAATAGTCAAACTCATAGAAACAGAGAACAGAATGCTGGCTCCTAGGGGCTAGAGGGAGGGGAAAAGGCGGGGTTGCTGTTCAACTGGTATAAAGTTTCAAATACGCAGAATGAATAAGTTCTATGGATCTGTTATACAACTCCGTGCCTGTACTTAACAATAATGTATCGTGCACTTAAAAATTTCTTAAGAGTTCAGGCCTCAAGTGTTCTTACCACAATAATAAAGTAATTACATTTTTTAAAATTTAAGTAGATATATCATGGGTCTGCTGTCTACTTGGATATTATGAAGTTTGAATGAGGAGTGTATGAGATACATTTAACAAAGGTTTGTTCTGTTTTGTTTTTCCCCAAAATACTTAACATAAATAGGATGTTGGTCTGTTACTAAAAGAAAAATATCTGATTGTATTATTTACTCAGAGGGAATAAGCCTGAGAAATAAATGAAGAACAGCTGGGGCAGCATGCCAGGTTATCTGCTTTCTCTGTAAGAAGTAGTTAAAACTACAGGGAAAAGAAGAAGAGAAAACGTCTGGAGAAAGAGGGATTATGTTGGGAGAAACAAAGAATCACTGGAGGGACTTCTGTGCTCAGAACAGCAGCTGAAACATGCTAATGATCAATTTAACACCTGCCATTTTAATTAACACCTAAGGATGAACTGAAAGAGGGTTGGAAACAGTAAAATGGTCGGAGAAGCAGCCCAGGGTCAGAGTGAAAAATAAAGCAGCATTGTTTATGGAAGAAGGTGATACAGAATGGTAGTGAGAGGGAGCACAACTTTTATTTATGGGTTGTTTGTTTTTGGTTATTAGCTTATCTTCATGGTGTAAAATTTGGAACTGAAGCTAATTGTTGAACTGTCTCAAGAAAGGTAGATTCTATAGAAACTATTTTAAAACTTTCTCTAGTAGTACTGAGATTTTAAAGAATCAAAAGAGCAAAGATTTCATGAGGTGCCTGTTGTATGAGACCCAGCCTAGTTTTTCAGCAGTCATATTTCTATTAATTTGAGCTACTGATATGGTTTGGCTGTGTCCCCAACAAAATCGCATCTTGTAGTTCCCATAATTCCCACATGTCATGGGAATGATTCAGTGGGAGGTAACTGAATCATGGGGGCAGTTACCCTCATGCTGCTCTCCTGACACTGAGTTCTCACAAGATCTGATGGTTTTATAAGGGGCTTTCCCCCCATTTTGTTTATACCTCTCCGTTGTGCCACCCTGTGAAGAAAGACATGTGAGGTGTATATATGTGTGTGTATATATATGTGTGTGTGTGTATATATATGTGTATGTATATATGTGTGTGTATATATATGTGTGTGTATATGTGTGTGTATATTACATTATATATATATATACACACACACACACACCAATGATTGTAAGTTTCCTCAATGATTGTAAGTTTTCTGAGGTCTCCACAGCCATGCTGAACGGTGGGTCGATTAAACCTATTTCTTTTATAAATTACCCAGTCTCAGGTGTGTCTTTATTAGCAGCCTGAGAATGGACTGATACAGTAAATATAACAAAGTGGCGCCAGTAGAGTGGAGTGCTGCTATAAGAGTACCTGAAAATGTGGAAGCATCTTTGGAATTGGGTAACAGGCAGAGGATGGAACAATTTGGAGAGCTCAGAAGACAGGAAAACGTGGGAAACTTTAGAACTTCCTAAATACTTGTTGAATGGCTTTGACCAAAATGCTGAGAGTGATATGGACAATGAAGTCCGGATTGAGGTAGTCTCCAGTAGAGATGAGGAACTTGTTGGGGACTGGAGTAAAGATCACTCTTGCTATGTAAAGAGCCTGGCAGCATTTTGCCCTTGCCCTAGAGATCTGTGGAACTTTTAACTTAAGAGAGATGATTTAGGGTATCTGGCAGAAGAAATTTCTAAGCAACAAAATGTTCAAGAAGCAGCAGAGCATAAAAGTTTGGAAAATTTGCAGCCTGATGATGAGACAGAAAAGAAAACCCCATTTCTCAGGAGAAAATCAAGCTGGCTACAGAAATTTGCATAAGTAATGGGGAGCCAAATATTAATCACCAAGACCATGGGGAAAATGTCTCCATGGCATGTCAGAGACCTTCACTGCAGCCCCTCCCATCATAGGCCTGGAGGCTTAGGAGGGAAAAAAATGGTTGTATGGGTGGGGCCCAGGGCCCCCCTACTCTGTGCAGCCTCCAGACATGGTGCCCTGCATCCCTGCTGCTTCAGCTCCAGCCATGGCTAAAAGGGGCCAATGTACAGCTCAGGCCAATGCTTCAGAGGGTGCAAGCCCCAGGGCTTGGTGGCTTACATGTGGTGTTGGGCCTGCAGGTACACAGAAGTCAAGAACTGAGATTTGGAAACCTCTGTCTAGATTTCACAGGATGTATGGAAAGGCCTGGATGTCCAGGCAGAGGTCTGCTACAGGGGCAAAGCCCTCACAGAGAACCTCTGCTAGGGCAGTGTGAAAGGGAAATGTGGGGTTGGAACTTCCACACAGAGTGCTTACTGGGGCACTGCATAGTGGAGCTATGAGAATAGGGCCACTGTCCTCCAGCCCCCCAGATAGGTATATCCACCAACAGCCTGCACTGATGCACCTGGAAAAACCACAGACACTCAATGCCAGTTGTGAAAGCAGCTGGCGGGGTAGGGGGGCAGTGCTGAACCTTGCAAAGCCATGGGCCTGGAGCTGCCAAAGGCCATGAGAGTTTACCTCTTGCATCAGCATGACCTGGATGTGAGACATGATGTCAAAGGAGATCATTTTGGAACTTAAAGGTTTAATGACTGCCCTATTGAATTTCAGACTTGCACGGGGCCTATAGCCCCTTTGTTTTGTCCAATTTCTCCCATTTGGAATGGGTGTATTTGCCCAATGCCTGCACCTGCATTGTATCTAGGAAGTAACTAACTTGCTTTTGATTTCACAGGCTCATAGGCAAAAGGGGCTTGCTTTGTCTCAGATAAGACTTTGGGCTTGGACTTTTCAGTTAATGCTGAAAGGAGTTAAGACTTTGGTGGACTTTTGGAAGGGCATGATTGTGTTTTGAAATGTGAGGACATGAGATGTGGGAGGGGCCAGGGGTGGAATGATATGGTTTGTCTGTGTCCCCACCCAAATCTCAACTTGAATTATAGTTCCCATAATCCCCACATGTCATGGGAGGAACCCAGTAGGAGGTAATTGAATTATGCAGTCAGTTTCCCTCATGCTTTTCTCATGATAGTGAGTGAGTTCTCATGAGATCCGATGGTTTTACAAGGGGATTTTCCCCTTTTCCTCAGCACTTCTCCTTGCTGCCACCATGTGAAGAAGGACATGTTTGCTTTCCCTTCCACCATGATTATAAGTTTTCTGAAGTCTCCCCAGCTGTGCTGAACTGTGAGTCAATTAAAACTGTTTTTCTTTATAAATTACCCAGTCTTGGGCATGTCTTTATTAGCAGGGTGAGAATGGACTAATATAGTTACCATCCAACTCTTTAGTAGTGGGAAAATACAAACTCCCATTACTTATAAGCTTAGTAGCCAAAAATACAGCAAAATTCAAATATAAATAAAACCCATATAAATAATTATGTATTTGCTTGGGGGGGTGTTGAACAATATATTACAGTAATTCAAAGCTACATAATAAACATTCCCAACGTCACAGACTTTGGGGAAAATGTTTCCTCAATTTGGGACTTACCATATTTACCTAATATCTGGGCTAGTGAGACTGTTTGATTCCTAATTTGCAAGGTAGAACTGCCCTCAGTTGGTATAAAGTTCATTCACAGCTCTGGTTATTAAGCTTTTCCATGTGGAACTGTGCCTGTCTTAGGACATGAATCTGTTACCAGCCATGAAGCCGTACTCAGGAAAGATCATTATAAGTGATATCATAGTTCTCAGCTTTTCTAAAATCATGAGAATGGAGTTTAACCGCTAGTGACATCTGACAAGTCCCTGCTATTCAACACATAATAGGTGTGATATGTTTATTGATAGTGTTCAGGAGAAGAGAAGGGCATCATGGATTATCAGAAAGTCACATCCCTGGTTGAATTCTTTTTCTTATACATTCCTAGAAAAAATAGAATAGATTGACAGATGTTCATACACACAGCTGAGGAATGTGAGACCTCAGATCACAAAGTCTAAGGGCAAAGGTAAGCCTGAATACTTATCTCCAGGGTCCCTAATCTAACACCAGTTAAAATATCCATTAATAGAAAATATCCCAGAATTTTACATATCTAAATAAATTATCTTTGCAATCATTTTCCAATAACAGCATTTGAATAAAAAGCGATTAAAAATCAAGGCAACATTCACTAAACCTCATTCTGCAATGAAAATGTTCTTGAACATGGGATTAAATGTGATATAAACATGTAATAACTTTGTATATGCTTAATATCAATTTTAATCTTGCTCTGTGGTTGCATTTTAATTCAGATTTTTAGTCTGGTAATTCAGAGTCTGATAAGGTAATACTGGCATTTTTACATGATAATTGCATCTTTACAATTCAGTAAAGTATATAGAAGATTGTTCCTTGTAAAGAGGATTGTTCTGGGTTTTTTGTGTTCTTTAGTTTTTTTGCTTGTTTGTGCTCAAAATAAGATGGGATGCCGTGAAAGGCAAACAATAATAGGTATTAAGTAATGAGAAGAAAGAACAGTCCCTTGTTTTCTGATCCAGGAGAAACCATAGTACCAAGTATGCCAAGGGTATATTCTGGTCTTCCAAACAAAAGAATATAAGACTATTTCTAAAATCCTTTAATTAGTTTTAATTAAAGAATATAACTATCAAGGTAAGTTGTACCATCTTCTTTTCTTGGGCCCTTTCAAATATTCAGGGTACGCTTGAGCAATTGTTTGTGTGATAGGAACTAATCACACACTGACTTGTATTTTAAGCTATGAGAAATAGTCACTCAGGAAGATTTAATAGCTTTTCTTATTCTAAAATCTATGGAACACTTTGTTAATTGCCAGAATTTTCCTTGTAAGAGTAAGAGTGAAAGACTAGAACTTCAAAGATTTCAAAAGCACATCTCAGGATATTCTCTGTGAAATGATAGTGTTGTTTGCCTTAATTTTAAATTTTTATGGGTATATAGTAGGTGTATATATTTATGAGGTATTTTAGATATTTTGATACAGGCGCATAATGTGTAACAATCACATCAGGGTAAATATGGTACCCATCACGTAAAGCATTTATCATTTCTTTGTGTTACAAACATTCAAATTATACTTTAGTTTATTTTTTATTTTTTGTAGAGATGGGGTTTCACCATGTTACCCAGGCTGGTCTCGAACTCCTGGGCTTAAGTGATCCACTTGCCTCAGCCTCCCAAAGTGCTGGGATTACAGGCTTGAGCTCCTTTAGTTATTTTTAAATGTATAATAAATTATTGTTGATGTAGTCACCCTGTTGCACTATCAAATACTAGATCTTATTCATTCTAACTATATTTTTATATTTATTACCCATCCCCACTCAACACCTCTCCTGTTGTTGATGTTGGGTCAGACGCAGCTACATCAAGGAATTTAGGAGAACAATATTAGATCAACTACTAGAGTCCCTTGATTTTTATCTATTTTGGTTTTATTTTATTCAAAGAAATCACCTAAAATGAACAAAACAGTTAATATATAGAAATGAAAATGGGATCTGTTAGTACAATTTTACACAATAAATTTTAGAGAAAAATTGATCGGGCGTCAATAGAAAAATAGCCTCTCTGTCTCTCTGTCTTTCTCTCTGGCCTTACAGTGTAAAAGTCCTTCTCCAATCCTATTATCTTGAGAAATGCTTCCCATTCTTTGATTCATTTTGGCCTGCAAAATTCTTGCTTATAAGAAATGAGTGTGGTGAGAATGAAAAATTCATTTATGTAAATTGTTTTTCTTTTAAAAAAATCTTAAAAATTAATTGTACACAATAAAAACATAAACACCATATGGCTTTACTTAGGTCAAAATGCAGCTCGTTTTTTGTTAAACCTTGAAAAGGAACAAGTTTTTAAAAACTGGAGAGAAATTCCCAGGCCCAGCATTTATGTACTCTGTAAATATCATCTTTCAGCAATAAAGGTGCCGTATGTAATAGTGTATCTTAGAAAATTTTGAATATGCCCCAAAAATTCAAAATTATTTTCTGCACTAAAATATTAGTTAGTCGAGGATAGCTCATTGAAATAGTATTCTATATCTAGGAGTATTACTTAAAATACATAGGTGAGAATCATTCTTTGTTTTAAATTTAGAAAGTTCTAAATTTAGAAAGTTCTAAATCAAAAAATGATTCTATATTTTTTGATTTTATATTCTATAAATGATTTTATGATTCTATACATTTAGCCATGAAGACTTGGCTTTAGTTTTCTTCTATTAAATGTTGTAAAGCTGTAAAGTCCAATTACTGGGAATTTTGTAAGAAATGGCTAAATTGGTCTGTGAAATTTTAAGTTCAAGAAACCTATTTAAAGCATATAATGCAAGAAACAAAAGGCAATAAGGTATGGTCTCTAGTCTAAAAGATTTATAGTTCAGTGATCAAACATAAATAATAAAAAGAACAACAAATATATACATACTTATATGTGGCTGATGTATCTGTGTGTATATAAATGATTATGCTAGATATATATAAATACATATATGTATATATATATTTGAGACTTCTTTTAATATATATTTAAATACATATATTTAGAGGAACCACAAGTACCTATAATAAAAGAAAACACAAGAATGGCATGAAAAAAGCAATGGAGCTGGTGGAGAAAGAGATGTCTGGTTGGAGGAAATCGCAGCAGGTCTTATGCAGGCTGTGAGACCTAGTAGTGATGACTAAGATCTTTCAGAACGGGTGAGTTATCAATAAATAGATATGAGGCCATTTTAAGGTACAAAAAGAAAATAAGTACAACACACATTAAACAGCTGAAATATCCAAAGACAGAAAATGAAATTCCACACTAGTCCAGAATGACTCTGATAAGAGAGTGTGGTGTGATGGAGATAAGCCTGGATAGTACTTTGGAAAGCCAGATATATGTTTTTATCAACCCTACCCTCGATAGGTTTTATCAGACCAAGCCTTTATCAAATCAAACTTCTAAAGATTTGATTTTATCGAGTTGGCCAAAAACACTGAAGGTTTTTGACCAGGGGAGCAAAAAAAATCAGAGCTAAGAAGTGGGAAGTTTCCACTTAATATATATACAATAAGAGAAACAGGATTACCATTCAGAGAACATTTGTGCAGTGGTCCAGGAGAGAAATAATATGGAGTGAACTTGAAGTGTTGGGAGTAAAAAAGGGAAGGACAAGAAGAAACAAACATGGGAGGTATTTCGTGGATAACTCGTGACTGAAATACATGTGGCCCAAGAGTTCAAGCCCAGCCTGGGCAACACAGTGGGACCCATTCTCTACAAAAAAATTTTTTAAAAAGTTAGCTGGGTGTGGTGGCATATGCTTGCTGTCCCAGATACTTGGGAGGCTGAGGTGGGAGGACCACCTGAGCCTGGGAGGTTGAGGCTGCAATGCAGTGAGCCATGATCATGCCACTGCACACCAGCCTGGGTGACAGATTGAGGTTCTGTCTCAAAAAAAAAAAAAAAAAAGTACACGTGGAGCCAACAGATCAGACAGGACTGACTTTGTGAGTCAGCAGAACAATTTCCCAAACATAACCACATCTTCCTAACAAACATCTCCTGAGCATTCACCACACGGAAAGCCTCATAAACTGTGCTGGGTCTGGGTCCACACAGATGAGTAAGACAATATAGACAGTGCATGCGAAGAGTACTGGTAAACTCATAAAAAAGGAAAGCAAGTAAATTTCTATCCTAACAATTCAAACTTAATAACTGCATAAAACTCAGAAAGGTGGTTTCTTTTGGAACCTGTGGTGAGGAGTAGGAGCCAGAGAAAGTAAGGTGAAGGGACAGGGAACATTCAGGAAGCATGGGGTTAAAGGGAACCCTCAGGAAGCATGGTACAGAGAGAGAAGATTAGTTCAGTGATGGGAAATGATTTGGAAGTACATGGAAATATAGAAGGTGCTAGGGATTAAAAGTTTATTTCCCCCTAAAATTCATATGTTGCAGCTTAATCCCCAATGTGATATTTTGAGGTGGGCTTTTGGAAGGTAATCAGGTCATAAGGGTGGAACCCTCATGAGTCTGATCAGTGCCCTTATGAGAAGTAGCACAAGACCTTGCTTTTGCTCTTTGCTCTCTGCCATGTGAGAATGCAACCAGATAACAGCCACCTGCAAACCAGGAAACAAGCCCTCAACAGAGGATGGATCTGCAGACACCTTGATCTTGGGCTTCCCAGCCTCCAAAACAGTGAAAAATAAATGTTGTTGTTTATGCCACACAGTCTATAACAACTTGTCATAGAAGCCCAAGCCGACTTAGATAGGAAGAGAGGACAAAAGGAGGTTTTGCACTTCGTATAATACAGAAAGAGAGATGAGGGGAACAGAATGTTGTAAGTAGGCTGGAGGCAAAAATTGTCAGTATTAAAAAGTAAGTGCCAAGTACACAGAATTTTCTTATTGAATAAGTATGTAGTGGAAGCCAGCTGAAATCCCATTTCACTGGGAATAGCTAATTTAAATGAGAGTCTTTATCTTTCAGTTTCCTCTGCCCAGATGGTGATGTTGAAGGCTTCAGTTACTTCTATGGGAGGAGGAAGGGTATGAGCAGTGAAGTCTCAGGCTTCTTCTTGTAATGTCCACAGGTCTAATTAGGTTTTCAGTATTTATGGTTGATGTGAAAACATGCTTTTATAAGCCTACCTTGTTCGCATTTGAAATACAATTATTTTGGTGGCATTTAAAAATTATTTCAGTGACATTTAAAAACTTTCCCTCAAAGAATAAAGAAAAATCTGATGACCTTGAATTTTATATCCACACCATGAAATATAATGCAGTCATTAAAAAGAATGAATGAGAGGTAAACCATTTGTTTTGGAGTGACTTCCACAAAGAAAAGGTGAGTGGAAAAATAACATAAATAAGTATAATGGTATGATACTGGTTTTTGTGTATAACAAACTACTGCAAAACTTCCTGTACATGTAACTTGCACATATGTAAATTATGATAACATGAGCTTGTAGAAAATATGGAATAACATGTAGTAGATATTCACAAGGATTCCTTTGAGTAGAGGGTTATGTGGATGGAAGGAAGATGAAGTAGTAATGGAATCCAGAGAGAAAGAAAAACAGCCAGCCGCTGTGGCTCACGTCTGTAATCCTAGCACTTCGGGAGGCTGAGGCGGGCAGATCACAAGGTCAGGAGTTCGAGATCAGCCTGGCCAACATGGTGAAACCCTGTCTCTAACTAAAGATACAAAAAATTAGCAGGGTGTGGTGGTTCATGCCTGTAATTCCAGCTACTTGGGAGGCTGAGGCAGGAGAATTGCTTGAACTCAGGAGGCGGGGGTTGCAGTGAGCCAAGATCGTGCCATTGCACTGCAGCCTGGGCAACAAGACGAGACTCCATACCAAAAACAAAACAAAATAACTCTGCACTTTAAAAAATATATGTGCAGTAATTAAATTTATGAATGCATAAATAAGTTTACATTTATCTGAAAGTGCACTTGAAATATAGTTATATAAAAATTGGGGTTTTTTTGAAAGGTTTAAAAGCACAAGCACATTTAATAAGAGTAATATTGAATTTCAGACAAGATAAAGAGAGAGCAAAACTCTGGAGATTATTTTTCAGTTTATTACCCCTTCGGAAACCCATTCTGTTTCTTCTGGTGTTCAAAGTATAATCTCTGGAAACTGAGCTCCCTGAACATGTCAATTTTGTTTCATGTATGAGCTCTTCCTGTGAAATCTCCTTTGCACTTTAGCGCCAATGGATGAAAACTGGCTTTTATTCAACTATCACAGTCATTTTTCAGAGGAGCTGTCATCTCCATCTGACTAGTTCAATCATTATTTACTTTATTCCAGCACTTGAAAGGCAAACCAACTCTAGTTGTGGCTAATTTCCCTACCTAACCACAGAGTTTCCAAGATTTTCTCCAGAACTAAATGTTACACTGAATAGTATTCTAAGCTATACTTATGTGATAGTGTAGAGCCTTCATCAATCTGGTTTTTTTTTCCAACATTTATCAGCAAAGTAGTTAGAAGCATCATACTGCATTAATGAAGAATTTCCCTTGGTCTCTGCTGCCATTGCCATGCTGGGGCCAACCTATGAGAGAGATGTCTGAAGCAGAATCAGGACAGCAGAAATGACAAGCAGCTTACTGGTGAATAAACGAACATGGTGCTTGACAGCTCTGGGGATCGTCTGTATTATGGCTTTGCTCAGGAACTAGAATACATTTTCCTCCATCACTGCATATTTAAATCCTTCTCATTTTCAACGTTCAGTTTAAAGGTTTCTCTTGCAGCAAGGGATTTGGTCATTTGTTTCATATTTGAGATATTCTGTGTGTTTATTATACTGGTAGATATTAGCAAGCTCTTCCTGACTCCTCCCCAGCTAATATTCCTTTACTCTTCTTCCCCTCTTCTGTATTGCAATAGAAACTAGCCTGAATTCTTTTTTGGTGTGTATTACCCTCTAGCTGATATAATAATAAAGTAGCTTGTCTCTACTTTCAGAGTTAACCTCTGAAAGAAGAGGAGTTCCTCCCTATATAATGTGTTACTGCACCAACACATTGCTGATAGCAAGATATGTGATCAATAGTTTGTTGACTGAGTCATTTCTCAGCTGAGATGGAATACTGGGCCACCACCTTCGAGAAAAACTTGGGGATTCCACAGGCAGCTGGATGTGCATTCACAACAATGTCTTCTATCCAAAGATATTTTGATTGGTTCCTCTTCAACTTCAGTAAATTCTAGCAGTGCAGAGACGTGATTGGAAAGAGCCTACTCCTGGCTTCTCATGAAGCAGAAGATTTTGTTCCTTCTGTGTCTTTCCAAATCTAGCAGCATAATCACTGTTGTGTTTTTACAATCTGTTAGTCTTCTAAAAATGAGAACAATGACCTTTGTGTTAATTAGTTGACATAAGAGCCTGCTGGGACTAGAAGAATAAGACTTAATGGGACTTGAGATTATACATTCCAATCATATCTGTGAAGGTAATAACTAATGTTAATGATCACATCAAATAGACATGCATTCATACTAATGTGCTTTTTAATCTCTTTTCTCTTGCTGAGATGTTCTAAGGATTACCTAGCAATACAATAAACATACTAAAGACTGCCCCTCAAAGTCTAGAAACATAGAGAAAAATACTTCATTGTACTTTTAAAAATGAGCAAATTGGTCCGTTGCTTTACATTTAGAGAAACATCACCTCAAAAGGTGTTTAAGAACTGGAGAAAAACATACTAAGAATATTACACAATATAGCCAACATGCTTTAAAAAATAAATGTAGCCCTGGTTTTCCAACTTTTATAGGCCCTTCATATCATGTAGTAGTAAGTGTTTTGAAGAATAAATAAATAGGGAAAGAACAGGGAATTGTAAGGAAAGGAAGAGGTATTATTTTAGATAGCGTATGAGAAGACAAAGCCAATGGAATGTTAATGGTATTTGTAACCCCTCTAGATTGTGCCTGCTTCAGCACCACATGTTCTGATACCTCTAGTACTGCCTGTCTCAAGCAAGGACGGCTCACTCCATCAGGGCTCTCGTCCTAGGTTCCACTGAACCTATCTTCGGCCATAAACTTCTGGAAATTGTATGTGAGATTTTCTGTAACAGTAAGTGGACATTTTTCTTGGGCGTTTAAAAAACTTTAAGAGTAGTAAACTAGATGATGAACTATTTGTTTTATATCCTGTTGTATAGACAAGGGACATGACCAGGCAGCACGCACACAAAGGCTTCTGGAATAACATCCCTGGGAACACTCACAGAGACAACAGCATGTGGTGTCCCACTTAGCCCATTGCACTCTGGAACAGCAGATGGGGATGTTCAGGCTCTGGAAGAAGAACACAGCCCTCAAGTTGCTGGTTTTTAGCTGAATCATTAAAGATGCACCAACACTTCCCCTGGTGTAACCAAGGTCTGTGGCCTAAGCCTTATGGTAATAGTCAAGTGTCCCAGAAAATCCTGGTCTCCAGCCAAACTCTGCTACTGCATTCGTCATTGGTTCGGAGGGGCAAGGAAGGAGAGATCTTCCCTCTAATGTAGTCTGGGAGCTGGGGTCCATGTTTTGTGGTTGCAGCGTTGACAGCAATTCTGGCCTAAGTCACCCCTACTGTGATGGATTTGGAAATTATAGGGAAAGCTGCATGATAAAGTAAGAAAACTCTGGTTCCTTGTTTCTCACTCTAAAGTTTAACACCTAGTTGAGAATAAATAGGCTTTGGATCAAAAATAGTCCAAGAAATCACTTGTGTTACTCCCCACTTCAGGTAACTTTAGTTGCCCTCTTTTCTCTCAGTTTGATGCATTCAAGTATTCCTTGACTTGCAAAGAAGCAACACACTCTGCTCCCTCCACTCCCATAGGCACAGCCCCTAGTGTCATCACCATGGAAGCTGTTTATTATTTATTCATCTGTTTGCTTATGTTTGGTTATTTATATACTGATTTAGTTCATGATGAATTTGTGGTGCCCCAAGGGAAACACACCACTGTTGTAATAAGATCCTGACTTCCTAGCTCCTATGTATTCAGATATGAAGGAAGGGAAGAGGCTGAGGAAAGCCAGAGGGGCTTCTGGGAAATGGCCATGGGGAACAGGATCTCAAGAGACCTGGGTGGCTGTTGTGGTAGTCTGGTAACTCTGCCCCAAACCTCCTAGATTTTGCTCTTCACTTTGTTCTCTGCCTAACATGCTATTTGCAAGAACTCTCTTTTTAAAAAGCATAACTATCTTGAAGGGAGGTTGAAAATTGAATCATTCTTATTTAGGTGTTAATTCATGATGTTTCTCCCAATGCACTGATGGTTAGATAGGGAAAGCAGAGAGAGAGTTTATTTTGGAGTATGGAGCCTTTGGAGTCAGAGTAGATATTGGAAGGGTGGGAAGATTAGATCATCAGCTAGGCTTTGCTCATCTAAACCTCTAAAGAGAGAAACATGGAAGCTGGGAACTAGATGGATAAAAAAAATGGTGATAAGTATCAAGACCAGCCTTACTTATTTCAGAATTACACTTGGGCTGGCACTGCCCCACGACATTTAATGGAACCTTCCTTTTCTTTCTCCCTCTTCATATCTGTTTTCTCCTCTTCTTCCACATCTTCTCCTCCCCTCCTGCTCCTTTTTTCCTTCCCTTCCTGCCTTCTGAAACACTCAACCTCTACTAGATCTCTGGGGAGAACTGTTGATACTATAATCCTGCTACATAATTGATTAAATAAAATCATTAAAGTGTTAGCAAGAGAAGGGGAACTAGAGAGCATCAACTCCTTCAGTTGGAAAATAAGAAAAGTAAAGCTCCAAAAAGGAAAGTCTCAAATTAGCACAAGGTCATTCTGCGACTAGAATCCAGGTTTCCTGACGCCCAACTAATGGTTCTTTCTGCTCCACTTAGAAATCCCTGAGTAAGCCAAAAACTACATACCACACATGATATTATTTTACTCATGAAGCAAACCACTTAAATGCCTTATTTGTGTCAACATTGTGCTGAAACCTGGAAATTAAAGCGGGAAAGAATTTAATTTTAAAAGCACTTTATAGTCCTTTGTTTATATTCCTTAAAATTACAGAGTTGATTGTAGATTATCCATTTTACAGCTGTAGAAACAAAAACAAGTCAAAGACATTTCACAGATGACCCAAAATACAATTTGAATTTAGATGATCTGGATTTATTTGTCTATTTGAATTTGCTGATTCTTCATTCTCCTTAAATTTCAATATGAACCAATCACAGTTGTGAACATGAAAATGTTAGAGGGAGGCAGTAATACTAAATGGAAAAGCCTATTATGTACTGCTGATTCTTGGAAATCATATGGTTCGACTTAACAGTTTCATCTTTCCATCTTAAAGGAGCTCTATGGAAATAAATGGCTGTACATTGAATGACTGAGGACAGGCTGAGTGGCGCAAATATGGAACAGGGGCTTCCAAGGCTGCAACAGCCCTGGGTGCCTGGTGTATAAAGCAGAATAGCCAGCATTAGTAATAGTCACAATACAGTATTTATTCAGCTTCATCCCCATTTGTACTACATCCTCCTTGCAGCTGCAATTTCTCCCAAATGTTTCCAGGAATGGGATGTTGGATTGATTGACTAGACACAGTGATATAGTTTGAATGTTTGTCCCCTCCAAATCTCATGTTGAAATGTAATCCCCAGTGTTGGAGGTGGGACCTGGTGGGAAGTGTTTGGGCCAAGAGGATCCCTCATGAATGGCTTAGCGCCACCCCCTCAATAATCAGTGAGTTCCCGCTCAGTGACTTTACACAAGATCTGGTTGTTAAAAAAGTGTTTCACCTACCCCTTCTCTCTCTTGCTGTCACTCTCGTCATGTGACATGCCTGCTCTCCCTTTGCCTTCCACCATGATTGGGAGCTTCCTGAGACCCTCACCAGAAGCTAAGTAGATGCTGGCCCCATGCTTCCTTTACAACCTACAGAAACATGAGCCAATTAAACCTATTTTCTTTCTAAATTACAGAGTTTCATGCATAGTGACACAAAAATGGATTAATACATACAGCTAGGGTTTTTTTATAAGCCTCTGACAAGTCCTCCTGGTTAGTATGTATGCTGGCCTTATTTTCTCTTATCTGCCCAGCTCAGTGTAGTAAAGCTGTTGAAGGCAAAATTTAACAGCTATTTAGATAACACATGCCTGGCAGGGTGGAGCCCAGGCTGCCAGGGTTCAGTTTGCTATTCAGAGTACTACCAATGGTACCCAACAGTGACTAACGCACTCCACCACCAAGACCTATGGGATGAAAATTATTATCTTTGTTTTCAAACTGGAGAGACTGGGCTCAGAAAATTTAAGTAACTTTACTAAAGTCACACAACTAGTAAATGGCAGGGTAATTTAAGGAACTTTACTAAAGTCACACAACTAGTAAATGGCAGGGTGGCATTTGAAACCAGCCAGTTAATTCTAGAGGCTGCCTTCTTAACATCACACCAAATGTCTGGGTTGAGGAGGCAATTGGACACCAACACATGTCTGGAGTCAGTCATGGAGTAAGGCCAGCTGGTTCTCTGGAGAAGGGCTGCTAGTGCTGAGGCATTAGAATAGCTGTGAATATGTGTAAACCTGGCTGGCTTAGCATGAAATTTTTTGACTGAGTGAAGCACTAGGAAATAGAATTATCTCTACAGATAAACAGCTAAGACAGAGAAAACTTCCCATAATATGTAAGTTGGGGGCAAGAGGAGATGATTTGGCTTTAGCTATATTGAATTGGCAAGAAAACATGGCTTGGTTTCAACAGACACTTCTTCATTCTAGATAGAAGGATTTAAAAGAACTCCATATAAGAGACCCCAGTTCAGTTTGGCATGGTGTGTGACCAAATATAGCACTGGAGAACTGAGATGGATTGCTTTTCTTCTTCTCACCCCAGAGCCCTCCAGCTTAAGCAAGTGGTCAAGTCCTACTAGACTTTCTGTAGGGTAGCCCCAAATCCAGCTCCCCAGCCAGGAGACCCAGCAACCTGGGAGGCTGTCCCTGGCCAGTCTCTGGGGGTAGTTATGGCTTTTTACAGGCTCAGCAGTCACGCTCTGAGTGCTGTGTCATAAGGGGATGCAGGTCCTCATCTCCACCCCACCCCTACCCCAATACTGGTGAATATGCAGGGATCCTGGAGTCTGGCACAAGAAGCTTTTAGCATTCATTTTGAGAGGTGAGAATGGTTATTTTCTGACTTATAAAGTTTGACACCCTAAATCCACATAGATGTAATATACTATGGTCCACATCCAAAATCAAGGAAGCAAATGTTCAAAATTTTTAAAGTTTATCACAACCTGGCAGATAACATGACATCTCAACTCTTGCGTCTGCAGCAAGACAACCTTAAAAATAAATTCTCAGTGTGTAAGTTTTATTTAATAGATTACATTTTTGAAGTATACTTTCAGATTCTTTTTAGAACATTAATGACATCTTCCATGAACCAGCTGCTATTCCATTCTGCTTCAGCAGTAATTTTAATTTGTCATCATCAGCCCTGTGCCCTAACATGCTTCTCTTCCAGGTGTGCCTGGAATCTCATTTTAGCCCAACTGTCACTGGCCTAAGCCTTTGGCCAGCAGCAGCAGCAGAGTTGGCATCTGCTCACATCCTGACGGGAGGTTTCTCTTTAACTGTGGTTAAGTCTCTCTATATAAAATGAAAAGAAAGATGAAGCAGAGGGCAGAAAGGGACTGGAGTTACTGGCTCTTGTTGAAAGGAAGAATGTCAGTGATTTGCAATAGGAAGGCCAGTGGGTGGAAACATGAAAACCAGTTATTATCTGATGCTGGTGAGAAGATGAGACTTAATGATAGACCTGACATGTCCTCTGAGTGAATGGTCATAGCATCCTGGCAAAAGGCAAAAGAATGCAGACCAAGAATTCTGGCCCTCTCTGAATAACCATTGTTACTATTACAAGCTCAAAATGACTTTTCCACTTCAGTTCTTTAACAAGTAGTGATAACATTAAATATCTCAATGAAGGTGTTGTTTTGACAATAGCGTTCACAACAACAAAAGGATCCAACAAAATCTCATTCTCTCTCTTAAGGAAAATAAAAATAGTTTTAGTCATTCATTACAAAATTAGATTAAAATAAAGCCTTGCGAGGCACTATACTGTGTCACATTTTTTGGTGTAGTTGAATGAATTTGGGTCTCAGGATCAGACTGACCTGGGTTTAAATGGTTGCCTGACCTTAGACAAGTAATTTAACCTCTCTCAGACTTAGTTTTTTCATCCATAAAATTGGACCATAGTCACCACATCATGGAATAATAAGAATAGATTATATGAGGTTGGTAATTCATCTAGCAATATGCCTGGTACCTTGTAGTAACTCAATAAATCCCTACTTAGTGCTCTGTAGAAGCCCAGAAATGTCTGTTGATTCAAAGAATATAGCACCTTCCTCAATTTCCCTGCAAAGAGCTTAAGATATGGTCAAAAACTAAAATTAGAAACCTGCAATAGAAAGGGAAAAAGGGTAGAGGGGCTGCAGTATCCTGGGAAGAGCCAGGGACTGAAATCAGAAGGAGGCTTTGCTGTAACAGAACTGTGGGCACATTGCTTAACATCTTAAAGCCTCAGTATTCTCACCTACATCAAGGAGATAACAATATCCCCTTTGCAGATGTTTATTTAAGACATCCTTCCTATGTACAGACATTGGGCTTGAGATTGAGTTTCCCACAAAGATGAATAAGCCACATTCAATGCCCTCAAAATAATTTGGAGCCTAGTGGAGGAATGAGTAACATATCCATATGAAAAAGTTATGCTCACTGAATATAGGATCAGCTTTTGAATTTCCTACTCAGAAACAGTAAAACGTAACAATGATAGGCATGGATTTATGCCAGATGACTTTCAATCCAGGCTCTTCTACTTCATAGTTGTAAAAAATCAGGCAAGTTATTTAACCTATTGTTGGAAATGAAGGAAATAAAGGAATTGTTGTGAATAGTAAATAATACATGTAAATATGGGGAACATAGTAAGCATTCAATAAAACATTAGCTCTAAAGTTTGCTAAAGGTACCCCTGCACTTGGGGCTGAAGATGACAGTCTTGAGGGGCCTCCTTGTAAATTATCTATCTTTGCTGACACCAGTAATCCATGTAGAAACATCCCCTAGGCTCTATTCTCAGAAATGGAATTGTTTTGGTGTTGTTAGGTACATCTACAATTTCAAAAGTCCAGACATTAACATCTGAATGTTATTCTTTGAAAGAACAGATTGATGGGAGCTACTTTTTTCCCATTGTTTTTCATAAAAGCTATCTTGCATACCTCATCTTGCCACTTATTACTTATAAGAGATTTCCATTTTCTGTAAGAAAGTTTCTATAAGTTGCTAAGAAAAGCACAAACTTAACAGGCTACAAAGAAACTACAAGATGACAATGAGCTTCAGGGAAAATCACCACATACAGAGAATCAATTACGGAAGAAAAATGTTCAGGTTCTCATTGTCATGGTCTTTGAAAAGAAACTCTGTACCAAAGTAAGAGTTTCAAATGATAGTTTCAACCCCTGACTCCTACTCCAACCCAAGCCCTAGCTGTGTTCATTTCACCTCATTTCCTCTCAAACTGGAAATAAAGATAAAATGCTGTGCATATGTAGTACCTTGTTTCCAAGGAGCCAAATAGACTTTAAACATATTACCCCATTCATCATCATGCTGAAAGAAGATATGACAACCATGTCTCCGCACTTGTAAATGAGAAAATGAAGGAATGACAAAGGGAATTGACTGACAAAGGACACAGTGGAGTGGGTGACAAGGCAGGGAAAAGAACCTGGGTCTTGGAAATCTTTATTATTTCAAGGATATAAGAAGACCCATAAATCATAAATAATAAGATAAAACCTGGCTGCTGATTGCTTAGAGTGTAGTTAAGTCAAAGATGGGAGCATGTGGGCTTTCAAATATGTACGATAAACCTCTTGTGCCTCCAGATGCTGGCAGGATACCCTCTTGGGTTTCTTCTCCTTTTGCCCCCCACCACTGTACGTCACTTCTCATACTATGATAAATTTTCTGATATCTAGTTATTTGCTACAAATTTTCAACTCTAACTTTAGGGTTTATTATTTTTTTGTCTTCTCGTATACTCCAAATCAAATCATATGCCTATTTACTTTCCTTTCCAAAGCCTACTTATTAGTGCTGATTAAATTCCTTTCAGTTTCTTTTAAATTAAAAAAAAAAAAAAGAAATGTCAGCTAGTCTGGAAGACTGCATTTTCTCAATATACACATTGGTGAAACTGAATTAAATGTAATATATAATTTTATAGAGCTATTTTTTAAGAGGAGGGTAGTCAGGTTTTTAAATTTTCTTGGAGTAACATTTGTGGGTGAGAATATTGTTATAACTCAACTTGGGAGTTAGCAATTTTATAAATTAACCAATTAAGAATGTCAAGCTATCTCTTAAACAGTTTAAGAGAGCAAATGAGCAAATTACTTGGTATCAAAATCAAGTCCCCGAGAAAAGAGTGTGGATGACTTAGGGGTGGACACACAGTGGATCCAGAGGTGCTTGGAAGGAAGCCTTTGCCTTCAAACTGCCCTCTGCCTGTTCATTCACCAACGAACAAGAGGCCTAGACCTGGAAAAGGAAATCTTTATGTTCCACAGTCAGGAAAAAGACATAAACTACCAACTATCCTATAAGACAGTACTAAGTTCACCTTGAAAGTATTAAGAGAAGTGAAAGGGAAACAAACAAAACAAAACACATAACCAATAGGTAAGTGACATGGATTTCTAAAAATAACTTTTAGAGGCATTATAGCCTAGTTAAAGCACATACAGTACAGAATGGGTCAGAACTGAGTTAAATCCAAGATAAGCCACTTCTCAGCTGAGAGACCTTTCAGTTTATATAAAGCTTGATGATAATGAATATAAGTTCCTGGTGCGTAGTTGGAATGGCAATAAATAGTATTTATTAAAATTATCTTAATCTGTATCTTATTTTCTCCTTCCAAAAACACATTTATAATCTCTGTCAACCCAAATTTTATTAATCAAGTTTTAATGTTTCAAAGAGCATGCTAATTAATTGAAGTTTTCTTTTCAGTTAATATGAAGTTGATATATACAGCAGAAAGAGATAGCTCAATATCTTCTATTTAAAAGGACTGAGGTTTAAGATATGAACTGTTTTCATTATAGTAGAAAATATCTTAAGTATTTGTCATTACATATGTCTAACATATCTAATTATTTTATTTATACTGAACAATATGTCAAATGTTGTTATAATAATTATAATCTCCTTTATACCCTTATCTTGTCACTCTTAATTATGTTTTTGTTTGATCAGCCATATTTAGTATAGATTATTCTTTAAATAATTTCACCAGGCAACAAAATGTGAAAAATGTGGACCATAATGCTGACAACCTCACCTGTCTATGATGGCTTTTGATGTGTCCTCTTAGCTAAGTTAAACAGCAATTCCCAAAATTCCCTTTCTAGATCATTTTCAGTTAAGATGAGCTGCAAGAGACATTCATTCCTGAGTTGGAGGAAAAAAGGGAATAGAAGCCATTTTGTAACATGCACATCCTGTCTCCTGGTTACTCAAACACTAATCTAGGTGCTGCTGTGATCAGATTTTGAAGATGAGATGAAAATGTCTAATCAGTTGACTTTCATTTTATCAAAAGATAAATTGTCAACTTTCATTTTATCAAAAGATAAATTGTCCTGGATAATCTAGGTGAGCCAGACTTACTCACTTGGAAGGTCTTTCAAAGACAACTTAGGCCTTGCCCAGGTTGACACTCTTGCCTGTGGACAACAAATGTCAGCTTGTGCCCCTGGGTTCCAGCCTGCTCATGACCTCTCTTCTCGACCACTTGCTATGCAGAGTTTCGACTTGCTTTACTTAGCTATCATAATTGCATAGTCAGTTCTTTGTAATAGGTGTAGATAGATGGATGGATGGATAGAGATGTAAATATAGATATGCACACATGAGATAGAGATGCTAGAGACAGCAATAGAGATGGGATAAGTAGACATCCTAATGGTTCTGCTTATCGGGTTGAACTCTGATATACTACCTTATCTTTCCGTATCTACTGAGGTCCCTGTGAGATCAAATGCTATACTAGATCTTGAATGCATTGATGACTCAATGGATCTGTTGATCTCCAAAGATAGACTGAAACTTTCATGTATTCATTTGAAATTTATAATTACTTACATATGAAAAGACTTAGAGCAAATTAATTTTTACTAAAGGTTTTCTAGTTTTGTTGTTTTTACTAATCATGTTTACATGGATTTGCCTAAATGTCCTTCAAACTAATTTGCATCACAAAATGATTATTTGACACTAACTAGCTGAGTAACTTTGAGCAAATTACTTAACCTCTCTATCAGTTTCATCAATATGGAAAAGATAATATTTATCTCATTAGATTTTTATTAGAATTGATATAATATATGCAAATAATTTAGGATGGTGCTAGACATACAGTAAAACTGATATAAATGTTATCTTCTATTATTATTAAATCAAATTACTTTCACAATCTTTACCCAGTTTTTCCAAAAAGTTGCTTATGTATGAGGGTAACAATAATAGTGCCAATTACTTATACCATAATTTTCATAGAATATTTTAAATTACTAGAAAAGATTTGCTTGAATAATAGACGACTAAGGTGTCCAACTATTCAGATGGTTACAAGAACAGGTTGGTTTTCTCTGGCTCCAGGGTTAATAACATGGCACAAAAAAAGAAGCCAGGTGCTGGTATCAGATACACCCAGTGGAATCCTGCAAGGTAGTCCCTACATTGCACCACAGTCATAAGGACTGGAGGTTACCAGCTATGTAATGTTCTCTCTATTATTGTGGCTTCCAAGGAAGAAGTAGAAGATAGCAATATTATCATTTTTAAATCTAATACTAGAGGACAGAATAATACAGATTACATGCTACTTGCAATGTTTAGATACTAAGAGTTTTATTAAGTTCCTTTCCCCAAATATTTGATTCAATAGGCATGTATTGAATACTTATTTTCAAGCTCTGCCAGGTGCTGTAAATATGAAAATGAAACAGTCCCTGGTCCATTTAAAAATACTTGGCCACCTTGCCATGAATCCCTCCACAGTAGATTTTTTTATATTTGGCTTCATTCTCCTAACGACCTTTTAAAAAACTCTTCAGTTATTTTGCTTTTTCTTGCCACCCTAAACATGTATGTATTCTTCAAGTTTCTGCGCTTGAAATTCTTTTTCTGCTTGTAGTATTTTAATCATGTGCCTTTTCATTTCCAGAGCTTCACCTCTGCATGATTGACTCCCAAACATATGTCTACAATTGAACATTGACCTACAGGTCCCTAAAACTTCAAAAGTCCAAAGCAGAACTTATTGTCACTTCTGGGACCCAAGCCAGACCCTTTTCTTGATGTGTGTGTGCATGTTATTGCTCTAGCATATAATTTGAAGCCAAGGTTGATTCCTCCTCATGCTTTTCTTTACATATCCAGTTAACTTCCAGGTATTATATTTTGAGTTGTTTTTTTTACCTTGAAGGATTTCACAATCCATTTTGTTCCTTGCATTTTTCCTGACATCACTCTTGCCTTAGTGTGCTTTATCTTTTAGACGTTTCAATACCTTCATAATTTGTCTACTTCTTTTAGCTTTTTCTCCTTCTCATCCTTCCAATGTCTTGCTTCCAGTTTAACATTTGTTAAGTTTCAGTTAGTAACTTGATTGAAAACGTTTTTTGGTTTCACAGCACTGACAGAATTAAACAGCATGAGTCAGTACACAAGAACTTCCTAAGGATATCTCCAAACTACCATTCCAGTATCATCTAGAGCAAGAAATTAACACTTGTTGAATACTGACCACATACATGAATGAGCAATTATATCTCTACAGGTATATATATGTGGTCCAATGTGTGTGTAAGTAGGGCAGGGTGAATAGAAAGAACAGTAAATTGTGCACAGGTCAGATAGTTCCAGCAAATGTAGTTCTAGTACCAAGAACAGGAAGGGAGTGGGAAAAAAATACTATGAGCTAATAGTAGTTATAATTGAGGTACATGAACACTGGCCATGGAGGATAGCAAAATAAAGAAAGGATAGTTTAGGTATGAACTTCAAACAAGTAAGTCTTTTGTTAGGTAGTTGAGAGCAGGCCTAAAATAATGCAATGCATGGAGCAGCACTGGGGAGCAAGGAGTCCCTTTCCTGCTGTCTTTGAATTTAGACAAGTAAGAGAAGGAACAACCTACTTTGTCTTCTGTAGTGATGGATTTTCTACAGCTTCTCTCTCTTTATGAAAAGACACTTTTCAGGAAATGATATATTTTCACTGTCAACAAAGTGCACAGCATCTCAAATGACTATACTTCAGCAGGTTTCAGGTGTCATGGGCTTATAGTTTCAGAAAGCGCCCACTAGGTAAAGAACTTGCATTGTTTCAGTGCATAAGATTTGCAAACCAATTTTTCTGGCTATGTAAAATATTAGGAATCACTTTCCTTTAAAACAAGAATTTCTTAGTAATACAGTGCTATGAGTTGAATTGTGTCCCCTTTAAGAAAAAGGTAACACTGAAGTTCTAACCCCTAGTACTTCAGAATGTGACTTTATTCAGAAAGAGTCTCATTACAGAAATAATTTAAAATGAGGTCATTAGGATGAGTCCTAATCCCACACAACTGTTGTCATTATAAAAAGAGGAGGTTTGGACATAGAGACAGACATACATAGAGGGAAGATGATGTAAAAGACAGAGACACAGGGAGAATGCTATACGAAGATGAGGGCATAGATTGTTGTGATACATCTACAAGTCCAGGATTGCCAGCAAACAACCAGAAGCTGGGAGAGAGGCATGCAACAGATTCTCCTTCACCACCCTCAGAAGGAACCAACCCTAGCGACACCTTAATTTTGAACATCTAGCCTCCAGAACTGTGATACAGTACATTTCTATTATTATAAGCCAGCCAGTTTTTGGTACTTTGTTATGCAGCTTTAAGAAACCAATATGTAGTTAACACAAAAATGTTATTTAAATTACTATTTTCTAGTATAAAAGAAAAGAAATAGAGTAAATTTCTAAAATATCACTATTTTATTAAGAAGCAATTGCTTTTAGTCTCTCAGAGAAAATGTGTAGCAAATACCTTTATGTTTGAGCAGATATCTTTATGTTTGAACAAATATTCTTATGTTTCCACAAGTAATATTTATAGTAAGACTTATCAAAATATTTCTATTTTCTGTCTCCAACTTTTCTCTGAACTGCAGATCATTTTATATTAACTCCTTAATTTGATTCTTAGCCAACATGAGTGAGTAATCCTTTTTGCAATAGATCCCAATGCAGCGTGGATATCTGTACCCACTCCAAACTGCGGTGACTTTGATATCCATCTTATTTCTGAATTTTCTACAAGGATGAAGTATTTGAAGCTTAAACTGAAGTA